>NC_143485.1:38978932-39132224 GCF_027475165.1 Benincasa hispida | reverse complement strand
AATCCCTCCGCTAAACCCCCTTTTGCGAGTTTTTCTTAACAAACGTCGAGAGAGGAAGAGAGAACAAATTATTCTACAAGAAACAAACGAAATGGGTCAGAAACATGGACTGAAAAAACCAGAGAAACGTTAAAAATCCCAGAAAATACACAAGAATTCATAATCAATGGCGGAAAACACTTCAAAAACAGAGCAGATTGAACCAATAAATTAAGTAAAACAAATTAATGGAAGAAAAAAAAAACTAAGCAAAAGGGAGAAGGGTTTTAGAGGACTCACTGAAGACTTCAGAGAGTATTTTGCTTTGAGGGGTGTCTGTGATTCTTGTCGGAGCTAATTCTGTTCTGAATTCTTCGCTCTCCAACACAGAGCCTTTCCCTCAAATTCTCTCCCCTCTCTCTTCTTTCTTTCTGTGTTCTTTTTCTCTCAAATCTCTGAGCAGCGAGACGAAATGAGAGTGTGAAATGAGCCATTTTAAGCAGAGCAAAAAGAGCCCCTTCTTCGGCTTCGCGTGCTGTCTCCATGGGCCATCTGTCCACCCAATCCCAATCCTTAGCTCCGGCTCCAGTCAAGCCTTTTTTTTTTTTTTTTTTTATTATTATTATTATTACGGTTTTTGTTAATTCTCCGGCGGGCCCTTCCCAAATTTTGAGGGTATTTTAGTCATTTCCATTTGCTTTTATTTATTTATTTCTAGCATGAGATTATAAATTTTCTATATATCAATTACTGAAAATCTTACTTGCCCACCAAAGAATTTAAAATGATAGAGAGCTTTAAAATAATAATAATAATTTAAATATGCCTTTTTCAATTTGTTTGGTTGATTTTAGTATTAAGACATGGTGTGAGGGAAAGAACATGCATGTTGAATGATACCTAAGAAGACAATAGGTATGTTTTAATGTCGGTGTTTGTGTCACAAAGTCGTTGAATTATCTATTATGAAGTTTTACGTTATTAAAGTCTTTCGAGTTGTTTCGAATATGATATTTTTGGTCTCACTTTATTACGTTATGCGCTTAGATATTTGATTGGATAGTTCCTTCCTTTTATTTTAAGTTGAGTTGAAATTCGTTTGATTGGTTTGTCTACAACCACATTATATTAGAAAATGTTTTGCTCGGATATCTACATTATATGTTTTCTTGAAAAAAAAACTAAATTATTTGTCTTTTTTATTTTTTAATTAAATTACAAATTTATATCTTGAACTTAAAGTTTATATCTATTAATTCTAAACTTTTGTAAGTGTATAAATAGGATATATTTTAAAGAAAAGAAGGAGAAAAAAAAAATAAACCTTTTCCATGCATGAATGGGATATATTTTAAATAAATTCAATTAAAGAAAACAAATCCTATTAAAGTAAAAAAAAAAAAAAAAAAGACCAAAAAGAAAATAAAAGTATCATTGTCATGGTAATTTATAATTAATCGTTTCAAAATTTGAAACATGGGATATACTTTTTAAATTATACGAAATGACTTTTTATCAAAAATATTCATGAATTTTTAAACGTTATAAAAATATCCTTAAACTTTCGAAAAAAAGTTAAAATAATAACATCATCTGATACTTTTGAATGAAAGCCATTATTATTTTGTTTTAAAAACACTTCAAAAGATTAAAAATTACTCTTAAACTAAAAAAAATAATCAAAATACTCTTATTTTAACACAAACCATCATTATCCATTTAAAAAGTATTCTCAAGCTTTAAAAAATTGCATTACTACTTTTAAGACTTTTAAAGTTCAAAAGTATTTTTTAAACATAATATTAACGATTTTTATCCAAAATTAACGGTAAGAATATTTTTGAAATTTTTAAAAATTTAAAGATATTTTTGACACAAAATACAAAGTTTGAGAATATTTTTTTCTCTTTTTATAATTTAGTATTTTTTTCAACAACGCTTTATTGATTATCTTAATTATTTGTTTCTGTATCTGTTTTTCCTATAATGTTCACATCGTCATAAACACATAGAATATTCTACATTAAAAAAAGATGAGAAAAAGAATTGAAATTAACTTTTAATTAATTAGTGAATAAAATGGAAATAGGTTCAATAGGATGATGGTTCCTTTGTCTCTGTCTTCAATTTTGGGGGACACCAATTTTTGTCCCAATTTTTGGTTTTGTATATCTCGAACCCGCAACATCGGTCATATAAGTATCAAATATCAAATTTCATTCCTCTTGATTTAGTTTGATAACGATTTTAATTTTAGTTTTCAGTTTTTAAAATCTAAATTCTTTTTTAAAGTTTTATTTCAAATTCTCACTTAATTTAAAATTTAAAGTCAGACCTATCTTTTAGGCTCTGTTTGGTAACTATTTGGTTTTTTTGTTTTTATTTTTTGAAAATAAAGCCTATTTCATCAATGTTTCTTATCATGATTTACGTATTTCTTGAATACATTGGTTAAATTTTTAGCCAAATTCTAAAAACAAAAATAACTTTTTAAATGCTACTTTTTTTAGTTCTTAAAATCTGACTTGGTTTTTTAGACTATCGATGAAAAGTAGATAAGAAGATAAGAAATTTAGAGATAGAAGTAGTGTTCATAGACTTAATTTTCAAAAATAAAAACAAAGAACAAAATAGTTACCAAACGAAGTTTTAATTTTTTTTGTTAAAAATATGTGAAACTCGTAGTTTACATAAACAAATATTTAAATAACCTAATTTTATGTAGTAATTTTTTTTTTTATTTATATTTTGTTGGAACTTTTTGTTAGTGTAAATATTTTTGGGATTTTTTTATTTATAAGAATTTTTTGAAAAATAACTTATTTTCTCAGTCAAATGAAACCAATTATGATGAATTTATTGGAAATAATTGAAATGCTGACATTATTACAAAATCTAAAGAAGTAAAGATCCAATCTTTAGCTTCAAATTTTAATATGGTGCCCAAATTGAAAAAAAAATAGCAAATGAAGCTATAAAATTCAATACAAAGCAGTAATAATTGAGAGAGGTTATACAATCAAATGCTTATATTGGTTGAATAATTTCATTTTGTACTAAACAAAAAGAGAATAATTTCATTTTTTTTTCTTTTTTTTTAAAAAAAATAAATTTATGACTAGGAGGAATTTTTTTTATTGGAAATGGGAGTATTAATTTACAAAATTATGAAGAAGAGAAAGTAAATGAAAAGGCCGATATGAGCATGCTTAGCTGTGAGGCACTGCTTCCTTTTTCCCTTGTGGTCAGAAAAGAAAATTATAAGGTATATTGTTTAAATTAAAAGCTATTTATCAATTTTTAAAACGAAAGAACAAAAGATTTGTTTGGTAATAACGTTCTTTTCTTCTTTTTTTTTTTTTTTTTTTTTTTTTTTTTTTTTTTTTTTTTTTTTTTTTTTTTTTAATATTTTGCTTTTAGAAATTAAACTTTTACACTTTTTTGTAAAAAAAAATGTTCAATTTGAAAAAATGAAAATGTAATATATGTAATCTTCACCATTTTCCTTAAAAAAAAAAAAACAAAACAAAAAACAAAAAACAAAAAACAAAAAAAATAAAAAATAAATATAATGAAGGAGACTTGAACGTTGAACCTAAGTTTAAAAGGGGCTGATAACCATATTTACAAATAAACTAGCTATTTGGTATTAGTATTATGTCAGTTTATATATATATATATATATATATATATAATATAAAGAGCATAAAATTAAGGAGACTTATACTAAATCTATCGGTGCTTCTACTTATAATTAAGATAAACAGAAGTATAGATTTGACTTCTTAATTTCAAATCATAAAAATTAAATCAATGAGTCAAACATTCATTTATTTATAGAAATAACTCATTCTACTGAAAATTGTGATCTTGTTAAATAATGAATATAAGAATTCTTATTAATAAAAAATTACAATCTATTTATTCATAGTCTTAGCTCAAAATTTAAAACATTATGACTTTTTTGTAACGTAAAAATACAAAATAATTTTAAAGTTAAAATAGAACCCAATCCAACCTAACGTAATGAAACAAAATATGAATGCATGCAAATACTTTTCATAACAAAACTATAATAATGGCGATAGCATCTAGAAGGTGTAGAATAGCCCCAAAATTTACAGCCAAATTGCCTTACAATGCACCATATGAAAACAAATTCTCTCTCCATTGGCATCAAAAGGTGGAATAGTTCTCATATATGGTACTCTTTTTGTTATGTTAAGTAAGGTAACCCATTAATTTCACATTCAATGCAATTTTAATTAGTTAGCACTTCTCACAAATTCCAATTTTTTCATATATATATATATATATATAAAATATTAATGTGATGTTATTTATTTTGGACATAAATTCTCTTAATTTCGTTTTTGGTTTCATTAAAAAATATCTCATACCAATAGAGATAATTGACTCACATATATATCATGTTTCCATTAGTATGACCTTCTACTTTAAAGATTGGAGATTCGATCCTCATTCCTACAATTATTGTACTAAAAATAAAGTTTAAATGACGGTAGCTTTTTTGGAACATCATTACATACACATGTGTTATTTATGTTACATCAGGCTATAAAAGGTTGAATTTGTTGTTGTACTGGTAACGTATAACGTATAAGAACTAATGATTGAAACGATATATAAAGGACACAACGGTTATGTAACTTAAATACTATTTTCGGTAAAAGACAATTAAGAACATAAGAATTCAAATGTTAAGTAGATTTTGTTTACCAACTAATATATTATGACGTCAACTCCAACTCGTAAGATGACTCAATATAATGTATAATGATGAATTAAGTTATGTTGAGAAAATTCAAATATAGAATTTATGTGATAAAAAAATAAAATAAAATATTTAATATTTGACTACTTGAATTTTGAACTAGAGTGATATCATGGTTTATCGTGCTTGAAAGCCAAAATGAATATAGTTCAACGGATGTAATATTTATACTATTACTATTTCCCGAATCCACATGTCTAAAAAAAAAAAATTGCTTGAAAAAAATGTAAAGCCCAAATTTGGGTCCTAGAAACATTGGGGAAAACACTATAGTAGTCAAAAGCTAGAGGCAAGCTGAGGTGTTCTTGTGTTAAGTTTGGTATGGGATTTCAAGTCTCCCAATAAAAGATCCTACTTTAATTTTTTTTCTTTATTATTATTATTTTTTTGAAAAACATTCTTCTATTTGTCTTAATTGCCCCCCACAATGACTTCATTAATTTTTTTCCCTTTTCACTTTTCTAAAGCTAAAAATGTCATATCTTCTTCATGTAATATCATTTCATTACCCAAAGAAGGTTAAGATATCAACCCAAATGTCATATCTTCTTCATCTAAGAAGGTTTTAGAAGCTTTTTTTAAAAAAAATAAAAAATAAAAAACAAAATTGATATTAAAAATAGAAACTGGTGGCATACACATTTTATAGAGAATGTAGGGGCCTAGGTGGATTGAGTTAGGTTGGCTTGTTGAATTCTCTGGATCAATTCGAATTGGCAACTTAAAAGGTTCCAACAAGGTTTTTAACATAATCTAATTAGACTCTCAAAATTCGGGTTGAGAGGAGTTGAGTTTTCGAGTTATTATTTTTTTTTATTAATTTAAAAAGATTCAAATGTTAAATACCAAATGCACTATTGCAACCATAAAAAACGTTCATAAAAGAAAAATATTAAAAATTCACAAATTTATCGAATATATATATACTTCGGGGTTTGGTTGGGTCAATTAAATTTTTTTTTTTTTATTCAACCCAATATCCAACCCAAAAACGAAATTAACCCAATCTAATCTTTATAATATTTAGGTTGAATAGTCTAAATTATCACATTGTCAGGTCATTTGAATATTCATTTAGCAGAGAGAATAGGACTTTCGTTATTTTGAAAGAGAAAACTTTACCCAGTGGATTGGACTCACAAGTGGGTTGTGAGGCCCAACTTTGAGTTAAATTGGTCCAATTCATTCCCAGCCCTTTCAATGACACATGGGCCCGAATAGGAAGTTCAAGCCCAATTCAAATATTAGAGTAAAGGTTTTTTTTTATTCAAAATAATTTATTCACTCCATTTAATAACGATTTAGTTTTTTTTTTACTTGTTATACATGTTATTTAAATTGAAAAAGTTTAAAAATCAAGAAAAGTAGACTCGATATTTAATTATTTAAAATTAAATTTATAAACACTAATTTCACTTATAATTTTTTTTATGAATTACCTATTGTTTACAAATTTCAAAATCAAGTTTTGAAAATAAAAATAGATGTAGTTTTTAAATGTTTATTTTTTTTTAAAAAATAAGAAATTTATTTAATTCAAACATTTTATAAAAAAATATGAGAACCATTATAAAATAAAAATGGTAAGAAAACAAAAGCTTGTAAAAAGCAAAAAAAAAAAAGTCTAAACAACGATGGGACAGCTCCATTTTAATGGATTACATATTCCCCCCACTAACCATTATCCACTCGACTATTTTAATTAACAATAAGCTCGAAAATAGATATTGATTTTAATTTAAAAAAAAAGTAAAGATGATGATATTTTACGAAAGAGATAGGCAAATGTGTGTATTAAGTACTCAACTTCATTATAAAAAGATATGTTTCCTCTCCACGAACTTGTTAGTGAAATAGTTATATTAATACCATACCATCCCCCACCCTGTAATAATTTTATTAAAAAAATTGTCTCCACTTACTATATGATTTTTATAATTTCTTATTTTATATCCGTGAATGCTTGAGTCACAATTTAACACATTTGACAATTTCATAGGACAATTCATCTAACCTTAGAGTTTGAATTTTAACAAATTATTAAAAAAATGGTGGGTCTACGTCGAAAAAAGTAAAAAAAAAATGATGGGATTTAAGCACTCTATAACTTTGGTTTAAAATTATCTCAATTAGAAATAGTTTAAGTTTGAGTATGCTAAATTCATTTTATGTATGCCCTAGTTTAAGAGATTTCCCTATAGTTACAATATTTAATTGTTAAAAGAATTTATAGAATATTAAATTTTAAGTAAATTACAATCATAAATTAAACTAAATTTCTTTATCATTTTAAAACACCAAGCATAATATTGATTGATTAGGATGTGCTTTTGCATCTACCATATAATTTTATGCTATGGGACCATGTTGTTAGCGTGGGATCAGGTACAATAGTTGATTTTGATCATCAAATCAACTATTGTATCCTCAACTATTAAAAGAAAAAAAATAATATATTTTAATAAAAAAAATTTATTTCATGTACCCTCGTCGACTTACTTTGGTTGAGTCCATAGAATTATAAATTAATACCCTATATTTTTTTTAATAAATCATAGATTTAGGCATTCGAAGTTAATTTGATCAAAATTAGTTTAAATAATAACAGCGAGTTTTATATAAAAATATTCTAGGTAAATATGCTTTCAAAATTTTTAATGAAAAGGCTTGTAGGTAATGAAAAAAATTAAAAAAAATTAACAATAAATCAATAGTATGATCTAAATTTGGAGTTTATTGAAAGTATGGTAACTAAATTTAACCAATTAGATTTCATGGATTAAAATGGTATTTTAACCGTGTTGATTTCATGAAATTTCAAACACCAATATAATTATTTTTTTTAAAAGATTTTGGATACTAAAATATAAAAATTAAAAAAAATTCAGCATACAAATTTAGAAACCAGATCAGGTATTAATCTTTGATGCTATTTTATGAACTTAACAAATAATATGTTGTGTTGAAATTTTGGTTAAAATATATCATTTTAGCCCATTATTTGAACTTATTTAATTTTAATTTATATACTCTCAAATACTCCTTTTTAATTCATGTAATTTTAATGGTTGTTAAATTTAATCCTTATTACTAGTTTATTATGGATGTTTCATTTTTTTTTTACTATTTATTAATATTTTCATTATAAATTTTAAAAACATATTCACATATTATATTTTATTACATAAAATTATTTAACCAATTTTAATAAAATTAAATCTCAAGAGACTAAATTTCACATTTATTAAAGTACATTGATTAAAGTTGAACAACCGGAGATTTATATTTAAAGTTTGTTAAATGATATATAATTAAATTTATATTTCACCAATTAACTTAAACTTTTGGGTCAACGGGAGATTTAAGATGGTATCAGAGCATGCTATTTCCTCTCCAATAATATTATTTCCAATTATTGACCCTTATTCATACTTCAAGCCCATAAGTGAGAAGGAAATGATATATAATTAAATTTATCTTTGGATCAATCGGTGATTTAAGATGGTAATAGAATATGATATATTGTGTTCAAGCCCATACATTAATTAAATTTATATTCACTCATTAATTTAAGTTTTTGGGTGAATTGAGAATTTAAGAAAATTGGTGGAAGGACTAAAATGTAATTTCATGAGGTGATGTTATCAAGCGTTTCTACGGCATTGCATCTGAGACACCGAAATTTCGCTCATTTAAAAAAAGCGACCTAGAGAAGATGCCCCGCTTTTGGTCCACTAAAGAATAAATCAAAGAAACAAAACCCCCCACCGTTCACTACACCACGCACAAATCCACGCGCCAAATCCAACCGTACAATTCCTTGCAAACACAGGCCATCATCGCAAGTACGTCGACGTTTCGCATTAAGCGCGTGGGATTAATATACAAAAGTGGCAAAATTTTTCCAATATTGTGACGTCAGGATGAGGAAAGCAAATGACGTCAGCGTCCTTTCAATCCAACGGTGGCAAACGAAAGGCCACGATCAAAATAATTGATTTAAGATGCGTGATCATTCAGATTTGGCTCACAAAAAAAATGGCCGCTCCTACGAATCTCCGTTTCTGATTTCAACGATTTTCATCCTTAAACCTAAAAAATGAGCTGATCTTTTTCCGATCAGCGCTCCGATTTAAAGCTAAATCGGTGAAGAAGAAGGATTTAAATCTGAAGTATCGAAATGGAGAGGGAAAAGAGGAAGGAAACGTCGCCGGAGGAGAACGGCGGAGTGGTTAAAGAGATGAAGAAGAAGAAGAAGAAGAAGATGAGGAATGAGGAGAGAGAGGCGGCGGAGGTGGAGGTGGAAGTGGAGGAGCCGACGACGGAGGAGGTGGAGGAGTTTTATGCCATTTTGAGGAGGATGGATGTAGCTTTGCGGTACTTGAAAGGGAAGAGGCTGCCGGAGAGAAGAACGACGGCGGAGACAGCGGCGGTTGTGGAAAATAAGGAACTGAATTTGAATGAAGTGCCTTCAGATTTTTCTAACTAATTGAATATGAGACGAAGAGCTGTTTCGGAGTTGTTTGTTCGTTCAATCTTAATTGTAAAATAATGTTTTAAATTAATAACGTAAATTAGTTTCCACACTTCTTAACTATCATCTTATTTCATTCTCATTCATGATTTTCTCGTTATTAAAATCGGAAAGAAAGAAATAAAATATTTATTTAAGCCTAATTAATGCATGCCATCAGCAGAAGAATCATGATATACATTTTTTTTTTTTGCAAAGATAGTGTTCTACAAAGAAGAGACTTCAAAGCCAAAAGTCATGGTGAAAAAATTCAATAAAAGAGACAAGAAACATATGAACACCACGTGC
Source organism: Benincasa hispida (assembly GCF_027475165.1). Taxonomy (NCBI): domain Eukaryota; kingdom Viridiplantae; phylum Streptophyta; class Magnoliopsida; order Cucurbitales; family Cucurbitaceae; genus Benincasa; species Benincasa hispida. Next base: position 39,122,628 of record NC_143485.1, on the reverse strand, counting down.
AGACTAAACAAAAGAAGATGACAAGGCAATCGGATGAACGAATTCTCCCAATTGGGAGAAGACGTAGATTTATGACATCCACAAAAACCTTCACCAAGTAAAACAATGAGAAAACACATTTGATTGCTCAAAGGTTAGGTTCTTGACAAAGATGGAAATTGCTCACGACTCTGCGTTCAACCTGAGATACAAGCCAATTACGTATACAATTTGGTGAGTAGAGTGACCCAACGAGCGCACCTCACCCTACATGTTTTTGACCGATCTTTACTAACGTGTATTGTATTAAATAGTTATTGTTTATCTTGTATCTTGTCGAAGTAACCCTAATCCAATAAATTAACATTTTAGACTGTTGTATGAGTCTTTGGGGACATAAGATACAGGGTCTATAATATATATCAATAAGACTGGGTATCACGACCCATTTTGTATTTGATACAAATGCAATAATTCAATGCGTTCGTGTAGGAGACATGCATTGAGTTTGCAGGACCACAAAATAGTAACCACTATATATCATTCTATTTCTCTAGGATGATCTAGGCAACTTAGTCGTGAGTTATGGACTCTGTTCATGAGAGATTGTGCTTTGATCTGTATGAGTGAGAGTGATCCATTTGCCGACTCAATAAGGCTACCATTTTGACGACAAGACCGGGTGGGGAGCTTCCTAACTTTAGGATAAGTAGATGAGTGTTCGGCCCTACTGTCTCATTGACATAAAAAGATCTCTGTTTAATGGTTGGATCATAAACGAGTTATTCATTAGAGGAGCAGTACTTAAGGATACAGAGGTAACCCAAGGACAGTAATTTGACTCAGTTGGTGTTAATATATCTACAGAGTGCAACTATGAAGAGTGTACTCACAATTAACGAATATTATTTAATTGGTTAATGAGTTTATCAATTAATTTCATATCTTTGGAGCTTCTGATCGTAACACAACGTATAATGATACATCATAATATAAAGTTTATATTTTAATTAAACTTAATAATATAAATTTATTTTTGGATACGATTCAAAATTAAGTTACAGTAGAATTAGTTAGGAGTTCAAATATTAATGAATTGAATTCATATTGAAATTATAGGTTAAAATTAATGTGTATTTGATGCACGTTAAAATTATAGGTTAGGAGAGAAATGCAAATTAAATATGATTCAAATATTTGATATTTAATTTAGAGATAATTTAATTGGATAATTAAATAATTAATATAATTAATGGTTTTGATAAGAGAAAAATCGTGTATAGAACACTGACTTTTTTACTTCTCTAAATGAAAATTCATTTTCATCTTTCAGAGCCATCTTAAAATGTTAATTAACGAATTAATTTTTTTTTTTTCCATTTAAGATGGGATCTGCATTATGAAGATTGAGTTTTGGAATTGTAAATTAAGTCTTTTATAAGTCCAGATCTACATTAGGTTTCTTTCTAATAAAGATGGGTGAAGTTCGAGATCATTTTTGGCCAAAAAGGACGAAAAACAGATGTACAGAGACTAGAAACATAGAAGATGTTGATGTCTTCAGTGGTCTAGCCCGACTCGATTTGAGCAGTTTTGGTCGGATTGAGCGGCTGAAGATTTTTTAGGATAAAATTTGTAAAATTAATGTAATTTTATTCATTAATTTTATCCTAGGGGCCAATTAACCAATTCATATGCTATTTAAATGCTCTATAGATGTCAGTTAGATATAAGTCCACTGGTTAAGCATGCATGCATTTTTATATATTATAATAGTTATGATTTATATATTATAAGTGTTATATATTATAATAGTTATAATAGTTATATATTATAATCGTTATGATTTATATATTATAATAGCATGCTCATCAAATAGTAACTATTAAATTTCATGATTTATTTAATATAATTGTTACGTTAATTTGGTGAAATTAATAAAACATGAAGCAGGTAATTATATAGGTTAAATATAAACAATTATATTTAATGCAATATGTAGAACATGCTTGTATGATTTTCATGTTTAGCTTAATATAAGGAGCTATGTTAATTAAATATGAAAATCAAGATGCATTGAGTATGACACATCCATAATAATAATATAATTGTTATATTATATTCATGCAATGTATTTTTTATGGTTTAATTATTTAATTAATTAGAATATGATTGTTAATTAAATTAAACCATAAAGAGCATGATTATAGGGCTAATCATTAAAATTTGAAAACATTTTAAAAAAATTAATGATTAGAAACTGTCAATCGATAATCAAGAATTACATGCAAATATAGGATCATAGGATACAATAATTAATTTAAAATTAATTAAACCTAAGATCCTTTTACTTATAATAAGATTAAAATTATTTCTTACTTAGTTTTAAGTAGGAAAAATATTACTATGATTATAAGGGAACTCTACCGGTTAGATTTTATCTAGTTTGGAGGTATTTAAGTTGATGGTTTACGGAACACCTCCTATCTAGGAACTCACTTGGAACTTCAGTCGAATTAATCATAGTTTAATGTTAGCATGCAATGTCATTAGATTAATTAAAAGAGTTTAGTTCACTTAGAAAAGAGTGTAAAGATCTTTTTATAAGAGTTATAATAGACATAGACTTAGATAGATTGACTTAGCTGGATTTACCTAAGTTAAATAACTCTAAAATACGGTAGGACACTTTAGTGGGAGGAAAAGTACAAAACAAGATATTTATATCAAGTTTTGCTCCTATGTCCCTGTATGTTCACAAGTGAGATCTATGCTTGGCTTTGTGTTGCCTTGGGTGCAGCTTCCCTTCAGAAAGTGTTTGCATGGGTTAATAACAAGGTGAATGAGGAAAGTGTCTATAGTAAGATGGAGCGGGACGCGTGTCAACGTATTTTTAGGTCTCCACCCCTAGGTCACACCGTGAGATTCCATGATCGGCTTGCATATTTTCCTGGAGCAACCATCCCTTCGGAGAGTCTGATCATAGGATTCAGAACACAGTGAACTCCTGAAAAAGATAGGGTCAATTAAGTTAATTACCGACAATTGTTTTTCCTAACGATAGCTTGTTGGTGCGTACCTTTGGGATCTGAAAGTGGGAGGGTTATATTTATGAGTTATTCTGATATTAGAATTAATTCAAACATAAATATATTCTCTTCAAGATTACCATTTAAAAAGGCAGTCTTGACGTCCATTTGCCATATTTCATAGACATAATATGTGGTTATGGACAAGAGAATTTTTATAGACTTTAACATAGCAACAAAATAAAAGGTTTCCTCATAGTTAACCTCTTCTCTCTAGATATAACCCTTTGCTACAAGTCTAGCTTTGAAGGTCCATACCTTCCTAAGTGCATCTCTCTTTCTCTTATAGATCCATTTACACCTTATGGATTTTACCCCTTTGGGTAGATCTACAAACTCCTATACTAAATTGGAATACATTGACTTCATTTCAAGGTTCATTACTTTGACCATTGATCCTTATCTATGTTAGGAATGGTGTCCTAAATCCCCTTGTAGTCGCATAGTTTGTAAACACTGTAAACATATTGTTATTAATAAAATAAGTGTTATTTTATAAGCATTTACTCAATCCAATAAACTAAGACCCGAGGTTATTTTATGTAAATTTAAACAAGTATGTAGAGACATATAGATGGATCTTGTTTAAATAATAATCTAAATGGTCTGTAGTATATGGATAAAGGAGGGATACCTTATCCTGGTGACACTATGGATACAACCCGCTTTGTAGATGTTATACGTGTTGTAAATTGCTACAAATAATCTGATCTTGATCTTTCTTGTAGAGACATGCGAGTGAGGTATCCTATACAAAGAGTTTGTATAAGACCAGACCATGAAATGATTAGTCTCTTTATATAACGTCGTTGATAATAGAGACTTACATTTCACTAGGATGACCATAGGTGACATGACCTAAATCCTGAGTGAGTTGGAAACTCCTGTTCATGAAGGTGGTCCTTTGATTTATATGGGTGAGAGTGGCCAGATTGCTAACTCAACAAGCCTACCATTTTGGGAATTCATCTGATTAGAGAGCTGGGAACTCAGCTACACAAGACAAAATTCACCCCTTCCCCAATGCAGTGGTAAGTAGATAAATTGCTCCCTTAAGGGCTGATTTCGGGTCTTGAACATAGTGGTCACACCCTCTCTTGGGAAGAGAGGACTCAGTTATAGTGGGACTATGACTTATTGTTTATTAGAGGAATTAGTGGTACTTAAGGAGTTAGATGTAACTATAGGGGTAAAACAGTAAATTGGCCCAATTGTACTTACGAGCGATTTGTGAAGGGTCATCACACTGTTGATTGGTAATATGGACACAAAAATATATCTGTAGTGCGAAAAGTGTAGCTGTCGATCTTTAGTGGAATGCCCGACAGTTACAAATGGTGGATATCGTGATTAAAGAGTTTAGTCAGTTATTCACGTACCGTTGGAGCTTTAAACTACAGGTCCATAAGGTCCCCTTGGTAGCTCAATGGATTCATGTTGAGAATCAGATTTTGGGTTAGTTTGAAGTGTTCAAATTAACAGGAGGGAATTTGATTATACATGATATAATTAAATTGATTCATTTATATGTGATATAATTGATATGATGTATTTGATACATTATTAGATTGGAGAAATTAATATAAATATGATTTATATTAAATTCCATAAAATAGAAAAATAACTATGGTTTATATGTTGCATATGATGCAATATTAAAACTATAGGTTATAAATATAATATGATAAGTTAATTATTGTATTTATTTATAATTTATTAATTATATGATAATTAATATTTATTTTTCTAAATAACCAACCTTGGTGGGTGGTTATACACGTTTTATGGTAACTGTGAGATAAAAAAAAAAAAATCATTCGGACAAATCATCTCACAAGAAATCACTATCGGATTACTAATCGAGTGTTTATGCAATAACACCGAGTATACTAGACGATAGCTTGAGAGACTACACGATCGAGTATCAAGTCTATACGATAGACTTCTTCTTTTACACGATCCTTTGATCGCATACTCGATCGTCTACTCGATCGTTTACTTCTTCCATTCCTCTATCCTAAATCACACAGAGCCCAAAACTCTTGGATTCTCACATCGAGAATACCAAGGTAATCTTGTGGTGATGTCTTGTTCCGTTTGAGGATCGAGGATCGAGTTTTACTCGTTGGTGATCGAGGATCTTCCAGTTGATCGTTATGTTCGTGCTGTTTGGACGAGTTGGTGATTGATCGAGGTAAATACGTGAAGAAAGAGTTCTTCACAGGAATTGTCACTCGATCCTTTGTATTTAATTTAAGAAGTATGCTGTAATTTAGTCTTTAATGCATAATCTATTTGGAATGATTGTAAATATAAGTGTTCTTTCACAATGGAGTTTGGAACGATCTACTTCCGCTCACTGGTTCTCTAGTTTTAGAGTTTCTTCAATCTACTATTGGAAATGGTGTCCTAAATCTCCTTGTAATCTCATAGTTTGTAAACTTTGTATAAACATATTGTTGTTAATAAAATAAGTGTTATTTTATAAGCATATACTCAATTCAATAAACTAAGATTCCAGGTTAGTTCATGTAATTTAAACAAGTATGTAGAGACATACAAGTGGATCTTGTTTAAATAATAACCTAAACGGTCTGTAGTAAATGGATAAGGCTGAGTACCTTATCCTGGCGACACTACGGATACGACCCACTTTGTAGGTATTACAAGTGTTGTAAAGTGCTACAAATGATCTGATCCTGATAATTCATGTGAAGACATGCGAGCGGGGGTATCCTATAGAAAGAGTTTGTATAAGACCGGACCATCTAATGATTAGTCTCTTTATATAATGCCGTTAATAATAGAGACTTACATTTCACTAAGATGACCAAAGGTGACATGACCTGAATCCTGAGTGAGTTGTGAACTCCTGCTCATGAAGGCAGTCCTTTGATTTGTGAAGGGTCATCGCACTGTTGATTGGTTATATCCAATGGACACAAAAATTTATCTGTAGTGCGAAGAGTGCAGCTGTCGATCTTTTGTGGAGTGACCGATAGTTAATGGATGTTGGGTAATTTAATTAAAGAGTTTAACTAATTATCCGAATACTGTTGAAGCTTCATTCTACAGGTCTATAAGGTCCCATCTGTAGCTCAACAGGGATTTAATTGAGATTAATCTTTAGATTAATTTGAAGTATTCAAATTAATTGAGAGAATTAATTATATAGAGAATACAGAGGGTTCTTGAGTGGTGGTGTCCGTTCTTGAAGAAGAAGATGCGCGTGGAAGGAGTTCCGTTCGTGGCTTGTACGAGGGATTTCTTGAAGAAAAGGTTCTCCAAAGGTAATGGTTTTAAAACTCTTGTATTTGTTTTAAAGCATGCTGTAATCTTAAGTAAATGCATATCTTCTTATTATTTTACTGTAAAGCTTTATATTCAATAAAAATGGAATTTGGGACGATCTTTGCTCCCAATTATCCTAGAGTGAGTGGGGTGTATATAAACTAGTACAAAACAATAAACTAAGGCACTAGGGCCCAGTCAATAAAATCTCCCATTTGCCCTAGTCCAACCACAGGTAGTCCCATAGACCCATGCTCTGAAGGTGACCTTTAAACACTGTAGCCGTGGGAGCCTTCATAAACTAGTCAGCAACGTTGTGCTCCGAAGCGATCTTCGTGACGATCACGTTCCCTTGATGCACTATCTCGCGGATCAGGTTATACTTCCGCTCTATGTGTTAGCCGCCTGTGACTCCTGGCTCCTTGGAGTTCGCCACAACACTACTGTTGTCACAATAGAGGGTGATAGACTTAGACATATCTGGAACAACTTCCAGCTTTGTCAGAAACTTCCTGAGCCAAACTGCCTTCTTAGCAGCTTCACAAGCCACTACATACTCGGCCTTCATCATGGAGTCGGCGATGCACCTCTGCTTAGTGCTTCGCCATACTACAGCTCCTCCATCAAGAGTAAAAACTGGCCCTGAAGTGGACTTTCAAGAGTCCTTATCAGTTTGAAAGTCAGAATCCGTGTATTCAATAAGGATCAAATCCCTAGATCCATACATGAGCAAGTAGTCCCTCGTTCTCCGAAGATACTTGAGGATGTTCTTAACTGTGGTCCAGTGACCCTGGCCTGGGTTAGATTGATACCTACTGACTATTCCCACAGCATAGCAGATGTCTGGCCTAGTTCAGAGCATCACATACATCCGAATGCCAACGACAGATGCATATGGGACCCGTCTCATCTCCTTAACCTCTTGAGGCGTCTTAGGACACATGTCCTTAGACAAAGTGACTCCATACCTGAACGACATTAGGGCCCTTTTGGAGTCCTGCATCGAGTATTTGAGTAACATCTTGTCAATGTATGATGCCTGAGACAGTGCTAGCACTTTGTTCTTATGTTCCGAAAGATCTTTATACCCAGAACAAACTGAGTCTCTACCAAATCTTTCATTTGGAATTGGGTCGCTAGCCAGTTCTTAATTGAAGTTAGTATACCTACATCATTTCCAATGAGTAGGATATCATCTACATATAACACTAAGAAAACTACTAAACCGTTGAGATCTTCTTATAGACACAATGTTCATCAACGTTTTGGTCAAAGGCATACGATTTGATCGTGGTATCAAACCAAATGTTCCAAGATCGAGACGCCTGTTTCAGCTCATAAATGGACCGATTCAGTTTGCAAACTTTTTGCTCTTGACTTTGGGCAATGAATCCCTCAGCTGCACTATGTAAATAGTCTCCTTAAGTTTGCCATTCAGAAAGGCCGTCTCGACGTCCATTTGCTAGATCCCATAATCACAATAAGCGGAAATGGACAGGAGGATGCGGATCGACTTTAACATGACAACAGGTGAGAAAGTCTCCTCATAGTCGACTCCCTCCACTTGGGTATAACCCTTTGCCACAAGTTGAGTCATAAAGGTTTGTACCTTCCCATTAGCTCCACGTTTCCCCTTGTAGATCCATTTACAACCTATAGGTCTTACCCCATCAGGTTGATCTACAAGATTCCATACTGAGTTGAAGTACATCGACTCCATCTTGAGATCTGTGGGTTTGACCCATTCATTCCGATCAAAATCCTCCATTGCCTTTTGATAAGACAACAGATCCTCAACGTCGCCATCGACTACCATAGCTAGGATTTCTGTGAAACATAGATAGCAAACGGGTGGGCTCGCAACCCTCCCAATGTGTCGAGGTTTTCTCAACTCTTGAGGTGGAATCGACCTACCAGATGAACTATCATCAATAACCATTGCTGATGAAGTAGGCCCTTCAATAACTCTTGTTGAAGTTTCAGTAGTTTTGTTGGAAAGCTCATGTAACACAACTTTACTACATGGACTATGCTCCCTATGATTCTCCTTTAAGAAAGTAGCGATCATGGAAACAAACACCTCATTTTTTGATGGATCATAAAAATAACCCTCTCATGTTCCTTGGGGTAGCCTACAAAGAGGCACAATCTCGACCGTGGTTCTAACTTCTTGGGATTAGCCTCAAGCACATGTGCTGGGAAACCCCATATATGGAAGTGACGTAAACTAGCTTTACGCCCGTTCCACAACTCCAGAGGTGTTTTCGCAACTCTCTTGGAAAGAACACAGTTGAGTATATATACCGTAGTCTCCACTGCGAAACCCCAAAACGAGTCTGGTGAGGAAGTATAACTCATCATCGAACGAACCATGTCCAACAAGGTTCCGTTTCTCCTCTCTGCTACACCATTCTGCTGAGGTGTACCCGACGTTGAGAGTTGGGAAACGATTCTATGTTCTATCAAATAGTCCTGGATTGCTAAATCCAAAAACTCTCCACCTCGATCCGATCGAAGTGTTTTAATCCGTCTATCCAATGCATTTTCAACTTCAGCCTTGAACTCTTTAAACTTTTCAAAGGATTCAGACTTCTATTACATAAGATAAGTATACCCATACCTAAAGTAATCATCAGTACTCATAGCCTCCTCGGGCTCGTACATTAATAGAACCACAGAGGTTAGAATGTACTAACTCTAGAGAATCTTTGAGTCGATAATCTTTTCCAGTAAAAGATCTTTTAGTCATCTTACCCTCAAGGAAAGATTCGCACACCGATAAAGAATTTTCTTCTAACTCACTTAGAAGGCCATTATTCACCAATTTCTCAATCCTATTGAGATTGAATCGAAGGTGCCAAAGTTGGGCATTTTCTTTTGGAGAAACACGTTGAAGTTTAGATTGAGTTACGACAGATTTAAACATCTCTATGTTATGAGGGAACTTAAGGCTAACAGTCTTAGCATATACAAGTTATTTTCCAGTTTCGCTATACAAATCTCAACTCCATTTTTATGAATAAACACTTTATCCACATTAAACGAAAGAGTGTATTTATATTATAACAGACACTTTACAGAAATTAAGTTCCTTTTTAACTCAGGAATTACAAATACATCTTTCAAAACAAGAAATCTATTATGTAAAGATAATTAGATTCCTTCCACTGCCACAATTGAGACGACGTGCCCGGTGCCTACTGGCATCGTTATCTCACCAGCCTCCAGCTGTCGCCAGGATCTAATCTCTTGAAAAGAAGAACAAACATGATTAGTGGTACCCGAATCAATTATCTAGATTGAATCATCATGCTCCACTAAATAAGTTTCTAGCACAAGTAAATCATATTTACCTTTGCCCGCCTTGGCCTTAGCCTTGGTTGCCTTCCTTTCCTTCAGCCAACGAGGACAATTCCTCTTCCATTATTCGTCCTGGTTGCAGTGGAAATATTTTCCTTTTTCAACCAGTGGCGGATGCCTCCTTTGGGCGACAGGTAGCGGGTTACCAGGTGCTTTCCCTTTCCCCTTACCACCCTTCTTCTTCCTCCCTTTTTCAGAGTTAGAAGTAGAAGGTACAAACTTCGTCCCTGAGGTCGAATCTCGATGGAACATCTTAGAAGACGAGGCAACATTTGCCTTACCCATTTCCTTTCCTTACTTTTAAGTAAATATTGGTATGTTTACAACTCGTTGAGGAGAGTTGTAAGAGTATATTCCACTTTGTTAAGAGTCACATTGCTAAGAAAGTGGAGGAAGCTCTCCGGCAATGAATATAGGATTATGCTAACCTAATTCCCCTCATCGATTCTAGACCCATTCATCTCTGCCACATTATAGTGGACCATCATGTTAAGCACATGTTCACGAACAGAGGTACCTTCCTCCATTTTGGAGTTGAAGATGTATTTCAGAGCCTCGTGCTTGAGTTGTCCAGACGGTTATCCGAACATCCCTCGCAGGGACTCAATGATCTCACGCACTGAGACCATGGGCTCATGCTTCTTGGCCAACACGTCACTAAGACTGGCTAAGATATAGGCTCGGGCCTTCTCGTTCGCCCGTGTCTATCGCTCGTACGCCTCTCGAACATTTCGAGCGGCGTTTGAAGCTGAAATAGGAGAACAGATCTCCGTAAGGGAAAACATGAGATCCTCAATGATGAGTATCGTCGTTATCATATGTTTCCAACTCGAATAGTTTTCGCCGGTTAGTTTTTCGACACTTAGCAATGCAATTGTGGCTGTAGCCATTTTTAAAACCGTTGCTGAAAAACGAACAAATTTTTATAAGATTTTGCTAAATCACATTTTAACCAATTAGTTTTAGCAAAATAGTTTCTAAGTACCTTAAGCAATTAAGACTTTTATTTTGCAATGATGCCTCAGCGAGGCAAGACAAACGTCACCGGTGGGGTGATCAGATGCCCATTCACTAGGATGAGACATTCTCAACCATTAGGCATAACCAACTCTTGAAATTGAACCTAACAACCACCATTTGTTCAGTCCAGAACCGTCAACAATTTCGCGTAAGTGTAACCCCTTGTTTTCGGCCTCAGAGTCCCGCCCTAATGCGTCCACCGTAGGGAAGAAGTAGATTAGAACAAGAGATTAAGTAACCTTATTCTCTTATAGAAGATCAAATAAAGAAACGCGCAAAACTTCCATCCTATAGGGGACACTCCCAGGGTGCCTCAAGGTGATGCGCAAAAACTTTATTCAACCTAGCGAGAGAGACCGTAGGTTATGCTATTGCACATCCCACTCCTAGTTACTATGAACATTCTCTCCATCCACCTTGATATTGACCTACCCAAACACCATCCTTTAGAGGGAGACTTTCAGGGTGCCATGAGGCTGAAGATAGGTCTTACGATGTGGACAACAAAGGGAGAAACACGAGAGGTTTAATGAAGCATCAGATGCTTCAAGTACTTCCCACTGAATGTTCTACCTAAGGGTTCATTAACTTAGACAATTCGGCTACTGATTTTAGTCTAAGTCGTTTTTTAAACCGCTAAAAAAAACTTTTGTCTTTGAAATAAAACAAGTTCAAGTAGTCACATTAAACTCTTTAATGGACTGTCCTTAAGCTTGCATGCATGCATCAAATCTATCTAATTCACCTTTCCAGGTAGGTTTCTAGGTAGGGGTATTCCGTTTTCGTCAACTTAAATACCCCAACCTAGACAGAACTCGCCTTAGACAATCCCCTAATTATTGGTTGAAAATCCTCTAATTCACCTGTCCTTAAGCTTGCACGGACGAAGGAAATTTTATACAAAAGTACTTATGAGCGGAAGCGGATCTTTCTGATTTCATTGTGACAGAATTTCTACACATACATTCTAACATATAAATATGCATTGAAACACTAATTACTGGCATGCTTTAAAAGATAAATACGAAAGACCGAGATAACATACCAGTTGAAGACTTTCTTCAATAATCTCGGTCTAACCGTGAACGTACTCCTCTCGTTCCTACTCGTCCAACAAGCAATCGCCTAGCTGCACCGCAGTGGTCTACACGAACAGCAGCACATGAACATGAAGCCTTAGTATTCTCGGAGTGAGAATCCAAAGGGTAGACTTTGATGGAATTGGTAGAGGGGAGGAGGAAAAATGATCGTGTACTATGAACAAGCAAGTGGGAGAAAAGGGATGACTATCGTATAGTCGGGTGCTTGGTCGTTTAGGTCGGGGTACACGATCGTGTAGTAAATGCTAAGCGACCATCTATCAAAAGGTAAGCGATCGTTTAGTTACCCTCGGTGCACTAAGCGATCGTTTAGTTACGCTTGGTGCACTAAGCGATCGTCTAGAAAAGGTAGGTGATCGTTTAAGAAATCGTGGGCAATCGTTTAGTAAACGCGGGTGTGCGCGTTTAGAAAGGTGGGCACTATCGTATAGGTTATCAACACTAAGCGATGCAATACTTCCACACTGTGAGCGATCTAGTGTCTGTTTGTGCAAAATGTAAACTATTTTCATTTTATTTTTCAGTTACTAAAACTGAATTCAACTTCCCACTATCGCACAAATTCGGAGAAAACTTTGGCCAATTATCTCATAACTGCTTAATTAATAAAATAATGAATATAATCATATTATATTATTAACCTATAGTTTGATATCATATATCAATTATAGTGTTTTCTCATCTACTTGATATAAATCATATTTATATCCAATTTCCTCCAAAATCATGTATCTCATACATTTAGTCAATCATATCATATATAATTAATAGTTTAATTATATTAAACTCCCTCTTGTCAATTTGAACATTTCAAACTAACCCAAAAACTGATTCTTAACTTTTATCTAAGCTACCAAGGGAGCCTTATGGACCTATGGCTTGAAGCTCCAACAATACGTGAATAGTTGAATAAACTCTTTAGTCATAAGATCCACCATCCGTTAACTGCCAGACATTCCACTAAAGCCAACAGCTAAACTCTTGTTACCACAGATATATTTCTGTGTCCATTGGATATAACCAATCATGAGTACAATAACCCTTCACAGATGCTTGTAATTACAACTGGGCCAATTTACCATTTTACCCCTATAGTTACATCTCACTCCTTAAGTACCACTGATCCCTCTAATGAACAATATAACATAGTCTAACTATGTGTGAACACCTCTCGGGCCATGAGAAGGTGTGTGGTACCACATCGTTCAAGCCTTGGAATCATCCCTTAAGGGAGCTATCTATCTACTTACCCCTGCTTTGGGGAAGGAGTGAATACCAACTTGTGTAGCTGAGTTCCCAGCTCCCTAATCAGACGAATCCCCAAAGTGGTAGGTTTAAGTCGGTGGCCTAGCCACTCGCACCCATGCAAATCAAAGAACCGCCCTCAATGGTAGGAGTTCCCAACTCACTTAGGATTGAGGTCATGTTACCTATGGTTATCCTAGCAAAGTGAAGTCTCTGTCATGAACGGTGTTATATAACGAGACGTTAACACTTCGTGGTCAGGTCTTATACAAACTCTTTGTATAGGATACCCTTGCTCACATTACCCCTACACGAATGATCAGGATTAGACCATCTGTGACAAGTCACAACACTTGTAACTATTTCACAAAGTGGACCATATCCATAGCATTACCAGGATAATGTTTTCCTTCTATATCCATATACTACAGACCATTTTGGTTATCACTTAAGACATGATCCACTTGTATGTCACCACATACATGCTTAAGTTACATAAAGAAAACCAGGGATTTTAGTTTATTGGTTTGTGGTAAAGCAAATAAAACATTCAGATGAGCAAAATCAAGAAGTGAAGTAAATATCATATATTATACACCACAATCGTTCGTACAAACTGTTTACAAACTATAGGAACGAGACTTTAGGGCATCAACCCCAATAGGTCCCTTATAGATAGATTTGTTACACTTTAACCTTTTATTAGTGAATTTAATCCTATTAAATTGATTAAAAGATTAAAGCCTAAGGTTGCTAATCATATTAGAACCGTGATCTTAGGTCTATCTCATCCAAGTTTTAAAACAATTTTAAAATCATGAATTAAACCTAAGTTGACATGCATGTCTTTCTTATTGATTTTAGTTCTAATTTCTTTTTATAACCTTTACAAAAGAAACAACTAAAACATACATTGTCACACAACGAGGTATTTATAACTCTTATAAATTTAAACGATTTGTCATGCTTCATGCATTGTCTGGTCATTACTATACATAAATTTTTTTATACAAGTAATAACTAAGCATACATGCTTTCCATACACCCTTATGCTATAGTAATTATAATATAAAGATGATGCATGTCAATGCTTTATGCATGCATAAATATAGCTCTTATATTATATGATGGATGAACATGCTCTTACGTAATTTAAATCATGCTTCTCTAAATCATAACACTTATAATAAAGAGATAATGCATGACAAATGCATAACCTAAGGTGGGATTTTGCTATATGGCATACTATATGACATATAAATAAAATATACATCTTATGTATATTAACACAGATTAATGGACGGGGATGAACCACCTCAAAAAAATCGGAATGAAAAACTCTATCCATTACATTTTTCCACCGAGCAAATCGGTTCACATATGAATCGGTCTTGAACCGTCGGGTGAAGCTCCCATCATTCAGGTAAACGATCGTGTAGCACACAAGATGAAAGCACGCGGATGCTAAATGATCATTTAGACGACAACGAAGATAAGAAGCCCGATTATCTAGACGATCGCTTAACATGCGAAAGGTACATGATTTACTCCGCGATTGTATAGTCAGAAACTAAGCTATGAAGCTTGCTGAGCTATACGATTGTCTAGTGCGTGCACTTAAAACAGCTCACGAGTATCCGATACTCAATGATCGTCTACCTCACCGTCTACATGACCCAACCAACACTTGGTCGTCTTCTTCCTTGAAGAACAACAACCCTTGCTACGAAGCTTCTTAATGAATGACTCACAGACTTAAACTCTTTGAAATTACAGACTCGATAGCAGTTAATAATGCCAAAAAATGCAGAGGCCTTTACAATTAACTTCAAATGTAAAAGAATTAAACAAACCAAAGGTTTCATTCCAAAAAATCCATTAATCCACACACCCATGAACGATTAAACACTTAAACAATGAGTAGAAATGTTTTTACCTACCGAGAATGTAAATGCAATTCTTTGCATCAATGAATTTGGAATATTAGAAACCTGGCTCTGATACCAATTGAAGGAACTCTTATACAAGAGTACCTCTAAGCGGAAGCGGATCTTTCAAAGATATTGTGACATAATTACCACATTTACATTCAAATAAATAGATATGTATCATACTGTAAAATTACTGGCATGCTTTAAGAATAAATAACAAGAGAACAAGTAAAGTTACCAGTTGAAGACTCTTTTTTCACAGCAAATCTCCCTCTCTCCAAGAGAACAGGTGCTCTCACTCTCGCTGGAATGTCAAGCTATCGTTTACGAAAACTCTGGTCGTCTACCACGAATGGCGTCCACAAGAACAGACGAAGATGGGGATGACACCACCACTTGGAACTCTTAATATTCTCGGTGTGAAAATCTAAAGAGTGGGCTTTTTTCGGATTTGGTAGAGGGGAGGAGAAATGAAGATCGTATACAACGATCAAGCAAGTGGGAGAAGGCTACATCTATCGTATAGGCAAAATGCCTTATCATTTAGCTAAAATACACGATCGTGTAGGAAAAGGGTAGTGATCATCTATACGATCATTTAGTAAATGATCAACGCTAGACGATCGTTTAGTACAAGGTAGGTGATCGTTTAAAAGATGACGCACGCGTGTATGCGATCATGTAGTAAATTCGAGTATCTTATAGTCTCTGATTTTACTAAGCGATAGGCAACACACTACATTGAGCAAATAACCGTGATCTTTGCAAAATGAAAACAATTTTCATTTTATTATTCAGTTACGAAAACTTAATGGAATTTCCCCCTAATGCAGAGAAAACGACGTGCACAGTTATTCCATAATTGTCAAAATAAAATAATGAATATAATCATATATCAACTATAGTGTTTTCTCGTCCACTAGATATGAATCATATTTATATCCATTTTCTTCCAATAATGTATCTTATACATAAAGTTAATTCTATCATATATAATTAACCAGTTTAATCATATCATATATAATCGAACTCCCTCTTGTTAATTTGAATATTTAAAATTGACCCAAAAACTGATTCCCAACTTGAATCCATTGAGTTACCAAGGGGACCTTATGAACCTATGACTCGAAGCTCCAACAATACGTGAATAGCTGACTAAACTCTTTAACCACGAGATCCACCATCTGTTAACTGCCAGACATTCAACTAAAGACTGACAGTTGAACTCTTCTTACCACAGATATATTTATGTGTCCATCGGATATAACCAATCAGTAGTACGATAACCTTTCGCAGATTCTTGTAAGTACAGCTGGACCAATTTATCGTTTTACCCCTACAGTTACATCTAACTTCTTAAGTACCACTAATCCCTCTAATGAACAATACAACATAGTTCTACTATGTGTGGACACCTCTTGGCCAAGAGAAGGTGTGTGGCACCACATCGTTCAAGCCTCGGGATCAGCCCTTAAGGGAGCAATCTATCTACTTACCCCTGCTTCGGGGAAGGAGTGAATTCCATCTTGTGTAGCTGAGTTCCAAGCTCCCAAATGAGATGAATCCCCAAAGTGGTAGGTTTGAGTCGGCGACTTAGCCACTCGCACCCATGAAAATCAAAGGACCGCCCTCAAAGGCAGGAGTTCCCAACTCACTCAGGATTGAGGTCATGTTATCTATGGTTATCCTAGTAAAGTGAAGTCTTTGTCATGAACGATGTTATATAACGAGATGTTAACACTTTGTGGTCAGGTCTTATACAAAATCTTTGTATAGAACACCCCCACTCGCACGTCCCCACATGAATGATCAGGATCAAACCATTTGTAGCAAGTCACAATATTAGTAACTATTCTACAAAGTGGGCTACATCCATAGCGTTACCAGGATAAAGTTTCCCTTCTATATCCATATACTACAGACCATTTTGGTTATCACTTAAGACATGATCCACTTGTATGTCACTACATACATGCTTAAGTTACATAATAACAACCAGGGATTTTAGCTTATAGTTTTGTGGTAAAGAAAATAAAAACATCCAATGTTCAAAGACAAGTAGTGAAGAAAATATCATATATTATACATCACAAGCGTTTGTATAAAATGTATTTACAAACTACAGGACATGAGACTTTAGGGCATCATCTTCAACACTTTGCTTCGGCTCAAAGGATGTTTCATGAGAATTTCCTTCATCTACGCCATTCATTGCCTATTGATAGGATAATGAATCCTCAATGCCATCATCAAGTATGATGATCTGAGATTCAATTAAACCCAAGTAGTGATCAGGTCGTGATACAACTCTCCCATTGTGTCGAGGCATTCTCAATGATTGAGAAGGACGAGACGAACCTGAAGAAATAGTTCCTTCAATAAGAGTTGATGAAGGACCAACTTCATCAACAACTCTTGTTGACTCTTCAGTAGCTTCTCCTAATACTAACTTACTATGTGGTTTGTGATCCCTCATGTAATCTTCCTCTAAGAAAGTATCATTTTTTTTATGCAAACACCTTATTTTCTTGTGGGCCGTAGAAAAGACCATATCTCGTTTCTTTTGGGTAACCAAAAAATTGGCACAACCTTGAATGAGGTTTTAGTTTCTTAGGATTTTTCACAAGCACGTGTGCTGGACAACTTCAGATACTAAAGTAGCACAAACTAGGTTTACGCTCCTTCCATAACTTAAAAGGTGTTTCAGAAACACTCTTCAAGGGAACATTGTTCAGGATGTGAACTGCAGTTTCTACTACATATCCCCAAAATGAGCTAGGCAACTGAACGTAGCTCATCATCGAGTGAACCATGTTTAATAGCGTTCTATTTCTCCTTTCCGATACATCGTTTTGCTGAGGTGTACCAGGAGTTGAGAGTTGGGATTGGATTCCATGTTCTATCATATAGTCCTGGAATCTTTGATCTATATACTCTTCACCTCGATCAAATCAAAGTGTTTTAATAGTTTTACCTAACAGTTTCTCTACCTCAACCTTAAACTCCTTGAACTTTTCAAATGATTTAGACTTATGCTCCATTAGGTAGTCATTTATAAAAGAGATGAAATATTCATACCCTCCTCAAGCTTTTACATTCATTGGACCATAGAGATTCGAATGTATTAGCTCTAAGGGTTCTTCGACCCTATAATCTTTTCCACTAAAAAGTCTTTTGGTCCTTTTTTCCTCGAGAAAAGATTTACATGGAGGTAATAAATCATCTTCTAACTCATTTAGAAGTTTATTCTTAACCAAACGCTTGATCCTATCGAGGTTAATGTGACCTAGTCTTAAATGCAAAAGATAGGCATTGTTACTGTTGCCTTTTATTTTGAGTTTGAGTAGTTTTAAACATCTCATGATTTAAAATTTCTTTTTTTTTTTTTTCAGTTGGTCTTAATACATACAAATTATTTTCTAATCTAGTTGAACATATAAGTACACCATTTTTAAGAATGAACGCTTCATTACTTTGAAAATTTACAATGTAAAATTGTTTAAGTAGATAAGAAATAGAAACTAAATTTCTCTTAATTCTTGGTACAATGTACAAATCCTTAAGAAAAACAAATCTATCTTTAAAAAATAACTTTGCAACTCCCACTGCACTGGATGAAACGATGTCTCCTATTTCGACCGTGAGCATTATTTCACCTTCTTCCAGTTGCTAAAAGGAACTATTTCCCTGTAAGAGGAACAAACATGATTAGTTACTTTCGAATCAAGTATCCAGGAAAACTAGTCATGTTCCACAAGACACGTTTCTAAAACAAGTAAATCGTATTTACCTTTTTTTCCCTTCTTTTTCTCAGTGAGGTACTTAGGGCAGTTCCTCTTCTAGTGTCCATCCAAGTTGCAGTGGAAACACTTGCCTGTTGGCCACCTTAGCCTTTCCCTTACCTTTTACAACAACGGCGGAAGCCTTCCCTTTATCTCCTCTCTTCTTCAGAACCTTCTTTGAAGCAGAAGATTGAGGAACATACTTAGTTCCAGAGGATGAACCCTTATAGAACATCCTTTTGGAATGGGCAACACTTGCCTTTCCTTCAACTGGTCTTTTATTTTTTCATAAGAGACTGGTAAGTCTGTCGATCATTAAGGAGACTGGTCAGGTTATATTGAATTTTGTTCATCAATGTATTACTGCAAAATTGTAGGAAACTCTTTGGAAGAGATTCCATTATGAACACAACCTGACTGTTCTCGTCTATGACCGCTCCATTTGCCTCTGCCATGTTAAATTGAATCATCATGTCCAATAGATGTTCCCAAACAGATGTGCCATCTTTCATGCGATAGTTGTAAATGTATTTGAGGGCATCATGGTGGCACTGATAGGATGGTTGTCCAAACATCTCCTGGAGAGATTCCATAATCTCCTTAGCAGTTACCATGACCTCATGCTTTTTAGACAGAACTTCAGATAAGCTCACCAAGATGTAGACATGGGCCTTTTCGCTGACCTTTATCCACCAGTCATAAACATTCTTCGTAGTTTGGGATGAATTACAAGTAGGGACTAGAGTGTTGGGGTTGATGCTCTAAATCTCGTTGGCTCCTGTAGTTTGTAATTGTATTATACAAATATTTTATTTATTTAATATATTTGACATTTAGTAGCATCAAACCCACATACCAATAAACTAATATCCAAGGTTATCTTATGTAGCTTAAACATGTATGTAAAGACATACATGTGGATCATGTTTAAGTGATAACCTAAATGGTCTGTACTAGATGGATAAAGTTGGATATCTTATCCTAGTGATATTACGAGTACGACCCACTTTATAGATGTTACAATTGTTGTAAAGTGCTACAAATGATATGATTTTGATCATTCATGTGGAGACATGTGAATGGGGGTATTCTATATAAAGGAGTTTGTATAAGACTGGACCACGAAATGAATAGTCTCGTTATATAACACCATTCATAATAGAGACTTACATTTCACCTGGATGACCATAAGTGACATGCCCTGAATCCTATGAGAGTTGTGAACTCTTGCTTATGAAGATAGTCCTTTGATTTGTATGGGTGAGAGTGGTCAGATAGTCCTTTGATTCGTCTGATTGAGGAGCTAGGAACACAACTACACAAAATAGAATTCACTTCTTCCCCAAGGATAGGGTAAGTAGATAAATTGCCCTCTTAAGGGCTGATTCTGGGGTTTGAATGATGTAGCATCACACCCTTTCTTGGCTCAAGACGGGTTTGGTCATAGTTGAACTATGAATTATTGTTCATTAGAGGGATTAATGGTACTTAAACTATAGGTTATATGTTATATATGATATAATATATAGTAATATATAGTAATATATAAATATATATATTAAGTTAGTTTTTATATGTGTGTGTGTGTATATATTATTAAAATTAATTATTGATTTATTAATTTTAATATTTTTTGAAATTAAGGGAGGGAAATAACTTCCCTCCCCTATTCTCTCTCAATTCACATAATCTGAGTGATTGGTTGGAAGATTTTGATCTTCTTGTTCTTCATTTTGATAGAGAGGGTGAGATATAGAACTGTTTTGCAAAAAAAAAAAAAAAAAAAAAAAAACCCTAAAGTTCCTTATCTCTCTTATGCTCTCAATTCTCATTCTCTCTCCCAAAATTCCAACAACCCATAAACTCCTTGGATTCTTATCCCAGAGAATACAAAGGAAACCAATTGGTGGTATCTAAATTAAGGTTTCGAGTTCGTGGCCAATTGGAATTCTTTTTTATCGTGGTTTTCTGGAGAAGGATTTTGAAGAAAGGTTCTTCAAATGTAAGGTCTTCTAATCCCTTTTCTCTTTTATCTAATTTCATTTAGTATGTTGTAAAATTTAATTTGAATGTATAACGTTTCTGTATGTTTTATGTAAAATTGTGAGTTCTGTAAAAATTGGGATTTGGGTTCGATCTCCGTTTCTACTCATAAACCTTAGCTGGTTCCTTCATGGTGGACAATCCTATGATAAAACAAACCGCAGATTTCCATGTAGAGTAATTATCGTCAGTTTTTCATTTTTTATTAGTGCAATTATAGAGGAAGACATTGCTGAAAATAAAAAAACAAAAATTGACCATATTAGTTATCTTTACTTTATCCATCACACAAGCAAACAATTGCAAACTATCCAATCAATTTAGCAAAAAAAAGTAATCATAGAACTCTAATAAATTTTTGATTTAGCTTTTGCAACGATGCTTCAAGAGTTTAGAGCAACAACCACCAAAGAGTGATTAACCACTCCTCTTCTAAAATGAGATAACTCTCAGCTAATTCTAATATCAGAATAACTCATATTCCTATAGACATTAGCCACCAAGGTCATGAATAAAAGGTTTGCAAGCTGAATCAATCCATTTATGGGTTGAAACAAGCATCCAGATCTTGGAATATTAGATTTGATACTGCAATCAAATCTTTTGGTTTTGACCAAAATGTTTATGAGCCTTGTGTATACAAGAAGATAAACAAGAATAAAGTAACTTTTCCAGTATTTTATTTGGACAATATTCTACTTATTGAGAATGATGTAGGGCACCTTACTGAAGTGAAGAATTGGCTAGCGACCCAATTCCAAATAAAAGATTTGAGAGAGCCGCAGTATGTTCTTGAGATCCAAATCATTAGGAATCGTAAGAATAGAATGTTGGCATTGTCTCAAGCAATGTATATCGACAAAATATTGGCACAATATTCGATATAGAACTCCAAGAAGGATTATTGCCTTTCAGGTATGACGTTCACTTGTCTAAGGAATAGTGTCTTAAGAGACATCAAGAGGTTAAAGATATGAGATGTATTTGTTACGCCTTAGCTCTGGGGAGCTTAATGTATGCTATGCTATGAATTAGACCTGACATATGTTATGTACTGGGAATAGTTAGTAGGTACTAGTCCAATCCAGGGTTAGATCATTGGATGACGGTTAAAAACATTCTCAAGTATCTTTGAAGAACGAGGGACTATATGCTGGTTTATGGGGCTTGGATTTGATCCTCACAGGATACATCGATTCTGACTTCTAGACTGACAAGGATTTTAGAAAATCTACGTCAGGGACAATTTTCATCCTTAACGGGGGAGCTATAGTTTGGAGAATCATCGAATAGGGATGTATAGCAGACTCCACTATGGAGGCTGATTATGTAGCTGCTTGTGAAGCAGCGAAGGAAGCAGTTTGGTTCAGGAAGTTCCTTACAGATTTGGAAGTTGTTCCAAATATGGACTTGGCCGTTACATTATATTGTGACAACAGTGGGACAATAGCCAACTTAAAAGAACCTCATAGCCACAAACAAGGAAAGTATATAGAGAGGAAGTATCGCCTATTATGGGAGATAGTGCAATAAGGAGACGTGATAGTCACGAAGATCACTTTGGAGAACAATATCGCTGATCCATTTATGAAGGCTCTCTCGACTAAAGTGTTCGAGGGTCATCTAGAAAGTCTAGGTTCTCGAGACAAGTATATAGTTTAATCTAGGGCAAGTGAGAGATGTGTAATGGGTATAAGGATGCTTATTGTATTTGTATATTTACTTTTTATGTAATTTATTTATACATTTGACATTTCCAGCTTTGGAATATTTATTGTATATACATTTCATTAACTAGAGTTTTAGTTCAAGTGAGAGTTTGTTGAGTTTTATGCCTTAAAACTCATAGATAGTAAATGTAACATTTGACCGATCATTAATAAAGTGTTATTAATGTTTATTACAATGAATAGTTATTGTTTATCTTGTATTTATCTTGCTTGAGTAACTCTAATCCAATAAACTAACATTCTAGACTATTGTATGAGTCTTGAACTGTATATGAAGATATATGGGAATCGGTGTTTAAGATATAACTTAAAGAGTGTATAGTATATGGATAAGGCTGGATATCTTATCCTGGTGACACTATGGATACGACTTGCTTTGTATTTGATACAAATGCAATGATCTAACGCATTTGTGTAGGGGACATGTGAGTAGTGCATAAGATCACACCATAAAATAGTAACCATTAGATGTAACTTCGTTGACTAGTTAGGTTTCTATTTCACTAGGATGACCTAGGAAACTTAGTTTTAATCCTGAGTGAGTTACGAACTTCTATTCATGAGGAATTTTCCTTTGATTTGTATGGGTGAGAGTGACCAGTTTGCTGACTTAATAAGCCTACCATTTTGGGTACAAAACTGAGTGGAGAGTGGGGAACATAATTTCATGAGATGGAATTCATTCCTTCCCGACTTTAGGGTAAGTAGATGAGTGTTCCCTTAAGTGTTGTTCCCGGGACTTAAACAAAGGACCCTACCGTCTCATTGGTCTGAGAAAGGTTTCTGTTTAATAGTTGAACCACAAACAGGTTGTTCATTAGAGAAGCATTGGTACTTAGGGATACAGAGGTAACCCAGGGGTAAAACGGTAATTTGACCCAACTGGTGTTATGAACACTCGTGAAAGACTAACTTGCTATCATTAGTCTATATCCGTGTGTTGGGAATGTCCTCAAACTCGCAATTCGTAATATATGATACATATTCTATTTTTTAATAAAAGTATTATTGAAATTGCACTTTGTTATACAATCCAATAAACAAACCCATGGCTATAGTATGAATACCTTAACCTTATGTAGAGACATAAAAGAGGATCAAGTTATAGTATATAGGGTAAAAGGTCTATAAGTATATAGATGAGATTGGGTACCTTATCCTGGGGACACTATAGATGCGGTCCACTTTGTATACTGATACAAACGGTGCGATTATGAAATCGTTCTTGTGGATATATGCGAATGGGGGAATTCTATGCAAAAGACCGGGCCACAAAATAGTCACTTTTCTTTATAACAACCGTCTACTATTAAAGCTGCCTATTTCAATTCGATGACCTAAGGTAACTCGATCTTAATCCTGAATTAACTATGAACTCCTGTTTATTCGAAATTATCATTTGATCTGCATAGGTGAGAGTAGTTCAATGACACTGCTCAATAAGCCTCCCATTTTGGAGATAAAACTAGATAAATAGTTGGGGACATAGTTCTACAAGATGGAATTCACTCCTACCCAATTTAGGATTAACATATAGATTGTTCTCTTAAGTACAGATTCCTGGTCTTGAACAAAGGGACCCCACCCTCTCATGATAGAGAGGGACATAGTTTATTAGTTGGACTATAAACCAAATGTTCAATAGAGGATCAGTGTGACTTAAGGAGCAAGATATATTTACAAGGGTAAAACAGTTTTTTGACCTAATTGTAAATACGAACGACATGTGAAGGATCGACTTACTGATTATGGTTAAATCAAGTGGACAGAAATATATCTACAATGAGGAGAGTGCAACTATCGAGCTATAGTGGTATGTCTCGGTAGTTAACGAATATTGATTATTTTGGATTAAAGAGTTTAATCGATTAATCACAAATCATTGGAGTTCATGATTTGTAGGTCCATAAGGTCCCTCTACTATTTCGTAAAAGATTAAACCTTGGATTAAAATATTGAATAAATTTGAAATGTTCAAATTCAAATACTAGGTGATCAGTGTGACTATCGAGCAATACATGGTTTATTAGTTGGACTATAAACCAAATGTTCAATAGAGAATCAATGTGACTTAAGGAGCAAGATATATTTACAGGGGCAAAACGATTTTTTTGACCTAATTGTAAATACGAACGACATGTGAATGATCGACTTATTGATTATGGTTAAATCAAGTGGACAGAAATATATCTACAGTGAGAAAAGTCAACTATAGAGCTATAGTTGTATGTCACGGTAGTTAATGAATATCGATTATTTCAGATTAAAGAGTTTAACCGATTAATCACAAATCGTTGGAGTCATGAACTGTAGGTCCATAAAGTCCCTTTACTAGTTCATAAAAGATTAAACCTTGGATTAGAATATTGATTAAATTTGAAATGTTCAAATTCAAATACTAGGGTTTGGATAATTACATTCAATATAATTAACGTTGAAGTTTATTGAAATTAAACGTATTTGGAGAGTTTAATATATTTAAATAATGATTACATGAATATGATTCATGTTTGAATTAGGTGTTTTATTAATTTAATATTTGATATTAAATTAATATTAAATTAATTAATTAAATTTTTTTAATTAATTATTTAAAATTAAATTATTTTCCAATTTTTAAATTCAATTTTCAAAAATTGAAATTCCATTTGATTTAATTTAGAATTAAATATAACAAAAAATTGGAAAATAATTTGGTTAGAGGAAAAATCCCAAATATTGCAAATTGAGTGGATTTATCCCTAATTCAACACCTAGGCTATTTAGATAATGCATTTTGATGTGTCAAAATGCTAAAATGCTGAGTGCTTGCATGAATTAATATAATAAAACCTTCAATTTTCAGAGATTTAAAGATCATGCAATCTGAAATTTAAGAAATTTCTGCAAAAAAATGGATTTTGCTCTAAAATTCTCTCAAACCCATCTCAATCCCTCTCAATTCAGAGTTCCACCACCCAAATCCAAGACTGAGAATAGTAGAGAAGATACTCTTGGTGGTCTACTGAAGAAATTGAAGGTCAATTTCGTGGATATAGCAAGGACTAAGTGGAAATCTACAAAGGTTGTAAAGGTGAAACCCTTTCTTTGAAAAACCTATTTTTATATCTTGCTTGTTACTCAAATTAAGTGTAATTAGAATGCTTAATGACTCTGTTAACTTCCATTTTATGCATGTTTATTCTATCATCGTGGAAACATAAATATATCTGTAGTAAGAAGAGTGCAACTATGAGTTTTTAGTGAAGTGTACCCACAATTAACGAATATTATTTAATTGGTTAATAAGTTTAGCCAATTAATCTCATGTCGTTTGAGCTTCTGATCTGTAGGTTCGTGAGGTCCCTTCCTAGCTCAAAGACAATTGAGGTAACTATGCTTGAATAGAGTTTGAAATGTTAAAATTCACTTAGAAAAATAATATAATGTATAATGATACATTATAATATAAACTTTATAATATAAATTTACTTTTGGATATGATTCAAAATTAATTTACGCGAGAATTAAATATATGAAGGAGTTCAAATATTAATGAGTTGGATTCATATTGAAACAATAGGTTAAAATTAATGTATATTTGATGCACATTAAAACTATAGGTTATGAGAGAAATAAAATTGAATATGATTCAAATGTAAGCCAAATTAAATATTTAGAGATAATTTAATTGAAGAATCAAATAATTATTTAATTTAATTTAATAAATTAAATTAAGCCTAGACATTATGTGAGAGATGTTTCATTTAATATTATTTAAATGAAATAAATAATTAAATTAGATTTAATTAATGATCAATTATTTTTTATTAATTATTAATTAATTAAATTAATTAGATAACTCCCACACAGGGGACTTATGTAAAAAAATTGGTTTTGTTCACAGAGAGTAAAAAGAAAAAAATCCTGCACATAACAGTTCTAACCTTTTTACTTCTCTCAAAGTAAATTCCTCCTCCCTTTCTTTTTCTCAATTCAATTTGTTCCCACAAACCAAAAACTACCGAAGGTTTCTTAGAGGATAGGAAAGTTTCTCTTTTGGTGGTGTTCTAAAATCCCAATTGGAGAATTGAATTCTCACTTGGTTCTACAAAGGTAAAGGTTTTCTATCCATTGTCTGTGATTTTTAAGCATGCTTAACCTATAGGCTAATTTTTTTTCTTTGATCTTTGTGTTATTTTTAAATTGCCTAGTGTATAGGTATTAGAAATCCCAAATTAATAATGAGTTTTGGTTCTGTGCTTTTTGCTGCATTAGGGCTTTCATCTCTACAACACGAACCTACTAAAAGAAAAATAATATTAAAAAAAACACACGATCACATGACCTATATTTTCATTAATAATTAGAGCATGCTTAGCTGGCATAAAAGAATATTAGCAACATATTTGATCCCATGTATAAGGCTTATACTTCACAACAATTCACGGCTATAAAAGAATGCTTAGAAACATTCTCATTAAATCACATATAAATATAAACTAGGGTGTTAGAAATAATGATATTGGCTAAATATATTTGTTCAAGATTCCTGACATTATTTTTTTAGGCTTTCCAAAGTTATCTCTACTCTTATCTTTGATGGACCTTGTCTCAGAGGTTTCTCTTTCAGTTGCCAAATCTATAGAATATTTCTTTCCTTATTTATCATATTATGTAGAATATTTTATTTGGAATATTTTCCTTTCCGATATGTTGACGATTTTTTTGTGGGGGAATCTTCTCCATCATTCTATTGTGCTATTTAAGCTCAAGAAGTTCTCATGCTAGGGTTGCCGCTTCTATTATTGTGTGAACTCTATGCATTACTGAAATTCCAAATAATAAAGTTAGTGAAATTACATTATTACTAAAAAAATGTGCGGGGTGTTAAATTCTTCCTTCCTCAAAGAAATTTCGTCCTCGAAAGTTCATTCTTGAAAAAAAAACTCTGAAGGTGTTACATTCTTTCCTCGGTGTTACATTCTTTCCTCCTCAAAGAACTTTCATCCTCGAAAGTTCATTCTTGAAAAAGCTCTGGGTACTAGGCCTTCATCTCATCCTCTCGCTCCCAGGTAGCCTCCTTGAACTGGTGATTCTGCCACAAGACTTTCACAAAAGTAATTTCCCAGCGGCACAATGTTTTTACCTCTCTGGCGAGGATCTCTATAGGTTTCTCCTCGTAGCTCAAGTTGTTATTCAACTATAAGGTCTCAAAGTCAACTATATGGGATAGATCTGTCACATACCTTCCTCAAAATAGAAATGTGGAAGACATTATGAACTGAAGACAGTGCTGGAGGTAATGCCAATCAGTAAGCTATAGGGCCAATTTGTTCTAAGACCTCAAAAGGCCCAATGAACCTCGAACTCAGCTTCCCTTTCCTGCCAAACCTCATAATACCTTTTATAGGTGCCACCCTTAAGAAAACTTTATCACCAATCTCAAATTCCAGGTCCTTACATCCCACATCGGTATAGCTTTTCTGTCTGCTCTAAGCTGTTTGCATACGAGCTCTGATCTTCTAGATTGCCTCATTCGTGGTCTGCACTAGCTCAGGACCTAGCAACTTCCTCTCACTAACCTCACCCCAGCATATTGGAGACTTGCAACTCTTTCCATATAGGGCAAATGGCAATGTGCCAGTGGCAGTCTAATAGCTATTATTACATGCAAATTCCATTAAATGCAGGTGAGAGTCTTAACTCCCTGAAAACTCTAGTGCACAAGCGCACAACATATCTTCCAATATCTGGTTTAGACATTCTATTTGACCATCAGTCTATGGGTGAAAAATTGTACCAAAATCCAATCGAGTACTCAATGCTAACTGGAGACTCTTCAAAAAACTAGATGCAAAATGAAGGTCATTGTTTGACATAGCTAAAACTAGTACCAAAAGAGTTGTAACAACCCCTTCCATAAATAACTATGAAACTTAAGATGTTGAAAATCAGCAACACTTTTACACGTCCGAGCTGAGAACTGTGAAAATAGTCATGAAGTTAAGGAAGTCTTATATACAAAAACATATATTTGAGCCTACCATGTCACAGGGAAAACTTCATATGTGCAGTGAAGAAACTGGTCATACTATATAATGCGTCATCTGAAGATACGTACCAGAACAAATCTAGTCAACTGAAAACTGCTTCTATTCTAGAAGCGCCAACTGTGATGTCTTTCCTAGGGTCTACATGTTTGAGAATTACTCTGTCTAATTAAGTCTCACATTCATGAGAAACTCATCATGAGGCTCTATACTGTCTTGAGCTATAAAACTTGCTTGAGCCATCCTCATATTATTCTTCAGGCTTGAAACAATCACATATCATTACTTAGAAATTGCTGCAAACGAGTCCAGAATTCCCCCCGAAAATGAGGTTTTGAAGTCCCTGGATGTTAAAGCATAAGTCAATTGATAACATATTTTTATAACCTCATAATAACCGTAATTGATCCTTGAAGTCCTTTTTTTTTAACGATAAAACCTTCTTGATTCATAAGTCCTAGCTTTGATTACTCGTACTCCTAAAAGCTAGTTAACTCACTGCCCATGCAAGAGAATACATACTACCTTGCAATGTTCCAAACCCACTTTTAGTAACTTCTTACTATCAACTCAACTTTATTGCCAAGTCTATCTCTTATACCAATGGTTATATTAGAAGATCCAACTTACCCTTGTGCATATACCACTTTTGCCTACCTTGAGCTGGATTAATTTCTTTTTTCAATCAAATTAATGGTCTTGCTAGTTCATGTTTCCAACTTGCACACAAAGTCAAAATCCCTTAAATATTACTAATGTCCTCAATGATTTATCTCTTAACTAATGAAGCCTCAACCTACCATAGATAGTTCTCAAGCATTTACTGTTACTAGCAACTCCATTTTAACTTGTCCCTTCTCAACCTTCTGTTTCGGTAACAGATTCTTATGTTAAAACAAAGTTCCATACCAATCACCTACATAAGCTATCTTTCCATCTAACACATATTGTCTTAAAGTCCCACATGATAATGAGGTATTCTTATTTTACACCAAAACAAATACCTTGTAACCTCTCGTATCAAGCCTTCAAACCATACTTAACTAGGAGTTTCGAACACATTAAATTTCTTTCTCTTTCCAAAAGAGTAAACTTTCTTGGATACTTTTCTCTCATTCCCACTTATCTCTGATAAAATCACTAAATTCAAGACACCTCTTTTTTTTTTTTTTCCACTTTCCATGTGGAACATAATCTCTTTACTAAATTATATTTTACTTAACTCCTCCATAAATCTTATCTCTTTTACTAAGAATTTCCATCTTGTAGAATTCCTCTTTGCCAATTTACATACGTTTAAACTCTAAAGGACTTTTGTTTCTTCAAATCTATTTAACTTGGATCTTCTTAACACAATAAGGCTCTGAGTTTAGTCTAGATATACTAAAATAATCCTTCAACCCAAACAAATACACCTTGCTTTAACCCCTTTTAGTCCAAGATCATGTCCAACCATTTTAGCTTCCTTTAATGACATCTACCTAGCTAGATATTCCAAAAGAATTCTTTAAAACGTTACACATACTTTTTCTAGTTCATCAAGTTGTAGTATTACCCAAATGATTATGATTTATGAATCCTTTCTAAAATTCTTCTCGAAATGTTGGGTTTTTAATATCTCAAAACCTTTAATAAATCTATAGACTCTTCTACTTTTCCTCCTTATTCATAAAACAACTTTTAACCTTATACTTGAGCATTGGCCTGTGTATTTATACTACCACCGATTGCACTATCCAACACAAAACATAACACTAGTCCTTGATCAATTCTTGTCTCGACAATTTTATTCTTTGGCTTAAACATTTAAATACCTTCATCCCTAAATTGTCATAACTCTACATAGTTTCATCAACCTTTAACATTGCTGAACTAAGGTATATATTTATTCGTTTCTAACATAAATTCCATGATATTAACTAGTGCCAAGTGACCTCATAATTTACTCTATTTTATTTTTCTCCTTTTGTAGTGTCGTACCTGATAATCCTCTTATAATAACTTCTAACGAGTCATTGACCTAGCATTAGAACATAACTGGTGCATTTAAGCTAAACAAATATTTTAATGTACAACTATCATAAAATTTGTAATTGATAAGACGTACCTGGCGATGACGAGAAATCCGTTCATGGGCCACAGAGACAATCTAGACTTACATAGTAAGTCAATCTGGAGAATCAAAACATGGGCTCTGATACCAACTGTAACGACCCGACCCCCTAGGACTTAAGTTAGGCCATTACTAAATACATGCATGCATGAAACTCAAAACGACATTATGGCGAAATAAATGCTAATTAAATAAGGTAAGTTCAAAAGACTTTCATTAAATTCATTTCCGTTTTATACTATTAAATTACTTCTCGTTTCAAAAGAAAATTAATTCCTGCCATTAATTTCCAATTTGAATAATTTTACGCCAATAATTAAATTCCCGCACTTACACTTGAAGTCCAAAATTCCAAAAATGCCCTCCAACTAATAACAATTACTGAAATTCCAAATAATAAAGTTACTGAAATTACATTATTACTAAAAAATGTGCGGGGTGTTACATAAAAGTTCTTAAAAGCAATTTGAAAAAGAGACATATTTATAAACTATTTGTGGCCATTTGAAAAGTTGTGTCTCTTCTTCAAGTTGGTTATTTTCAAAAAGATATATTCATTCATGAAATAATGCAACATTACATGAAAGGTCACATACCATTTATTCCAACAAGATTAAGGAGCTTAAGAACATTCCCTCTCCCCTAAATTAAGATGGAAAAAACTAGTACTTAGCTAGAAGTCAAATTCTTTTTAATGGAATTTTTTATTTAGAACAATTCTTTTTAATTGAAACTTAGGCAGTATTATAACTTAGGCAGTATTATTGATCGTTTTTCTATTGAAAATCCAAATCATATAAAAAAGACTTCACGGTTGCAGCCAAGAAATTTTCCATAATTTAAATTTAAATAAAAGAAGCAACTTAGTCATAAAATCTAAAGTATTCTATATGAAAGAAGGTTGTATACATATATAGTATATTTTAATAAAAAGTTCAATTAATTTAAGGTTGTGGATGGAACCGTCAATCTTTAGGTTAGAAGTGCAAACAAAATTCCATATTGGTTAGGGAAGAAAATGATCATGTATAAATAAGGGTAATTTCTTCATTGGTATGGGTCTTTTGGGTGGTTCCAAAAGCAAAATCATCTCTACAAGAAAAAGGGACTCTCCCAATGCCTAAAACAATCGTTGAAAAATACATCATCGAGAGAGTGACTATCTCTCGACTACTTAAGGGTGCCGTTGGGAGTGTTCCATAACTCTTGACATGGTATGTGTCTCGTCGGCAGTTTATAAGAACTCCCGACACCCCAAAAGCAGGCATCGAGAGTTTGATAAAACTCCTGATGCCTCACCATGCGCGTTGGGAGTTGGGAACGAAGGCCAATCTGGACGGGCCAAACTCCCGACGAATTAAATAATTTATCGGGAGTTGTATAGAAACTCCCGACGATTACAATAACCCGTCGAGAGTTTCGATCTAAAACCCCCAAATCGAACCCTCAATTTCATATCTGCTTTCTTTCTTTCTTCTAACCTTAGCAAACAGAACAGAAACCCTCAAAGAAAAAACCCAACAAAACTGAAATAACGGACAAGGAAATCATTTGAAAGACTTAGGTGATAGAAGCATTAATTTGAAGAATAAGTGAAAGAATTACCAGCTGATTCCGACTGTCATCCGTCCGTTCCTCTGTCGTGCATCATCGTTCGTCCTTCAATTGTTCGTTCGTCTATCGAACTAGCTGTTCATCTGTATCGTTCGTCGTCCGTCGCTGTTTGTCCATTGTCTATTGTTCGTTGTCCGTCGCCTATTCGTCCTTTAATCTTCAAGGCAGATAGTCGTTGTCCATTGGAAACTACTTTTGGTGAATTAAACTTTGACTCTTATAGTTGTTTATTGCATATATTATATTTTATATCTTTGGTGTTACGTTCCATATCTATCATAATGGATGTTTAGTACCATAAATTTCACATAATCAGGAATTTTTTTTCAATTAACTTTTGATAATTCATTATGATTGTATGGACATAAATGTTAAAACTTTGGTAATAAATGAATTGATTCTTTTGCAAGAAAAAAAAGTAAGAAAAAAATAAATAAGTCGATTTCTACATGAAGAATTTTATAAATTAATTTAGCATTAATCTCCTTTTGGCATTGAATTTGGAGAATATGTTTGTAGGATGAAAGGGTAATGAAAGGAAAGAATGAATGGGATGGGTCATGCTTGTTGGGTTGGGGGTTTTTCTTATAAAGTTATAATATTACCTCAACCTTATAATTGTGAATGACTTTAGACCCATGATCCATAGCAAAAAAAAAAAAAAAAAAAAAAAAGAAAAAAGAAAAAAAAAGTAAGAGGTATTTTGAGGGTAGTGTAGTAGTTTATCATTCATTGAAAGATTTTGATTTACCAAAGAGGTATATATACAAAGGTTTTTTAATGATCTTTATCTTTTTTGTAACGTGTTCTCTCTATCTTTATCTCTTGAAATTAGGAATTTGGAAGTGTTATGATGTTCCAAGAAGATGGTTGTGCTTTTGACCCTCCCCCAATTTTTTTTGCTATGTTCTTGTCCCATAGCTTAGTTGATAAGGTGTTTGTGACTTCTATCGATATTTTTTTCGATATTAATTAATGAGTTTTGTTTAGTTTTCTTGTTGAAATTTATTAGCCATTAATGAAAATGACATTTTCAGTTTAGATTGATATATATGTAGGTAGGAAGAATTGTTAAAACCTAAGGAATGCAACTTTTTATTTATTTATTTTTATTATTTTCTTTTAGACATAGCTTTGCTCAAAGAAAGTAAGGCTTGGCTACATTTTACCTTGAATGAAAAGATTATGTGATAAGATTCTATTCCTCAATCTCTTTATTCATGAACCACCATCTATTAAACTGTTTAAATTTGATCTTGGTACTATTCGTTATCTAAATAATACAGGTTATAATTTGTTTTGGATTACAAGTTGGTCAGGAAAGGTTTATTTTTAAGGATGAATAAAAATGGATCAAACTTAGGAAAAAGTTATCAATGGAGTATAGAGAAAGAGTATTGCAGTTTTAGATGTAGTGAAGCTTCATGTTAATGATTCCAGATGAATAAGATGTCCATGCAAGAATTGTATGAATTCAATGTTGGAAAAATTAGATGTTGTGGAGCGACATCTATTAACATATGGAGTATTTCCCTCATAGTGTGTATGGGTATATCATGGAGAGCCAATTAACTTATCTAGAGGTTTTCAAAGTCATACAACTCATTCAATACACAATATTAAAGCAAATAGTATAGAGGGTAATGTTGTTGAAGAAATGAAATGTTGAATCTTATAAACGATCTACAAGTTCCAATTGAAAATAAAGATTCAAATAAAGAAGAGATTGAGAATAAAATGTCCTCTAATGGTAAAAAAAGAGATACCATGAAGTTATTTGAGGATTTAATGACCAAAGCACGTAATGAACTATACCCTGGTTGTTCGCAATTTTCATCCTTGAAATTTTTAGTGAAGTTGATGCATATCAAAGTTCTCAACTGCTAGAGTAACAAATTGTTTGACATGTTGCTAGAATTGTTAAAAGCAGTATTTTCAGCCGACACCACTATACCTACATCCTTTTATGAAGGTAAGCAAAAATTGCCTAACTTAGACCTAGGTTATGAGTTTATTCATGCATGCAAATACGATTGTGTATTGTATTGGAAAGAATTTGCAAATTTGCAATAATGTCCCGTTTGTGGTGAGTCTCGGTACAAAGTTAATGATGACAAGGGTAAAAAAAATACCACATAAAGTATTACGTCATTTTCCATTGATGTCGAGATTAAAGCGAAATTTTGCATCAAAAGAAGGCGCTTCTTGTTGGGGTTGATGACCTAAATCTCGTAGGGTTTTATAGTTTGTAAACACTTGTATGAACAAATATTTTCTATGATTGATGATATATGATATATTATTTACTTTTGTCTATGAAATATATGATATTTTAGTTGCATTAACTACAAACCAATAAACTAAGATCCGTGGTTATCTTTGTAACTTAAACATGTATGTGGAGATATACAAGTGGATCGTGTTTAAGTGCTACCTAAATGGTCTGTAGTATATGGATAAAGTTGGATACCTTATCCTTGTGACACTAGAGTATAGCTCGCTTTGTAGGTGTTACAATTGTTGTAGTAAAGTGCTACAAATGATCTGATCCTGATCATTCACATATTAGACATACGAACGGGGATATTCTATACAAAGAATTTGTATAAGATCGGACCACGAAATGTTTAGTCTCGCTATATAACGTCGTTCATAATTCAGACTTTCATTTCACTAGGATGACCATGGGTAACATGATTTTAATCCTGAGTGAGTTGTGAACTCCTGCCTATGAGGGCGATCCTTTGATTTACATGCGTGAGAGTGGCCAGATCGCGGACTCAAGGTGCCTACCATTTTAGGGATTCTTTTAATTGGGGAGCTGGGAACTCAGCTACACAAGAAGGAATCACTCCTTCCCCGAAGTAGGCTTAAGTAGATAAATTGCTCCCTTAAGGGCTGATTCCGGGTCTTGAACAATGTGGCACCACACATTCTCTTGGCTGGAGAGGGGTTTAGTCATAGTGGGACTATGATCTATTGTTCATTAGAGGAATCAGTGGTACTTAAAGAGTTAAATGTAACTACAGGGGCAAAATGGTAATTTGTATCTGACTGTGAGGATTCCCCCTTGTATTCCCCATAGGCCTATACTTACGAGTGATTTGTGAAGTGTCATCGTACTGTTGATTGGTTATATCAAATGGACACAGAAATATATCTGTAATGTGAAAAGTGCAGTTGTCGGTCTTTAGTGGAGTGCCCGACAGTTAACAGATGATGGATAATATGATTAAAGAGTTTAATCAGTTATTCATGTACCGTTGGAGCTTCAAGCTACAGGTCCATAAGGTCCCCTTGGTAGCTCAATGAATTTAAGTTGAGAATCAGTTTTTGGGTTAATTTGAAATGTTCAAATTAATAAAAGGGAATTTGATTATATATGATATAATTAAGTTAATTTAATTATATATAATATAATTGATATAATGTATTTGATACATTATTGTTTGATTGGAGGAACTAATATTTGAATATGATTCAAATATATTTTCTATGAATAAGATTCAGAGTTGTTAAATTTAATATAAATATGATTTATATTAAATGCCATAAAATAGAGAAAATAACTATGGCTTATATATTATATATGATGCAATATTAAAATTATAGGTTATAAATATAATATGATAAGTTAGTTATCATATTTAATCATATTTATTTATAATTTATTAATGATTTGATAATTAACCCTTTTTTCTCTATAACCACCCTTAGTGGGTAGTTATTTAGTTTTATGGTAAATTGGGATAAATGAAAATTGGTCTTTAATTATTTCAAGTGATTAGAATTTTCACTATCGAGTAAGTAATCGAGTAACTACATGATAGTCTCATTTTCTCTAAATGACAGAGTGTCTTTGCTATACGATAGGCTTGTGCCTACTCGATCGTCTTCCACCTAAAAACTCTAATTTTTCCTCTAACCAAAATTAGCCAGATCCTACCACTCCTGGATTCTCACACCGAGAATACCAAGGTTACTAAGTGGTAATGTCCCTATTGGTTCGAGGATCGAGTTACTGCTTGCTGTTGTTCGAGGAAGTTCATGATTTGTTCAATGCATTTGTGAACGAGTACGGTTGAGGGATTATCTTGAAGAACGGTTCTTCAAAGGTATAATCTCTTAATCTTTTGTTTTGTTTTGAAAACATGCTGTAATTTAGTTTTTGACGTATAATCTGTTTTGTATGACTGTAAATGTATGCATTCAATCAAAATGGAATGTGGACGATCCGCTTCCGCTTAAAGATTTTCTGTAAATTGAGTTCTTTCACTTCTGACACGATATGGCATAAAGATAAGCGAGTTAAAAGGGAGGATGTGTTAAGAAATCTAATTGATGTAGAGGGGTTGGAACATTTTGATCGTAAATTTCCTCATTTTGCTTTAGATTCCCGAAATTTTCATTTAGGATTAGTTTTAAATGGGTTCAATCCATTTGGAAATATGAGTATTTCATATAACAGGTGGCCTGTGGTGATAATCCCTTATAATTTGCCACCTTGGAAATGCATGAAGGAAATAAAATTCTTCATGTCTTTCCTCATACCTAGACCAAAATCTCCTAGAAAGAAAATTGATGTTTACTTGCAGCCGTTAGTTGAAGATTTGAAAGAATTATGGACTATTGGTGAGTGAACTTATGCTTGTGTTGCTGGTGAGTTTTTTCAACTATATGCGATCTTATTTTGGACTATTAATGACTTCCTTATATACGATGACTTATCTTACTGGAGTATAAAATTTTATCAAGCATATCCCATATATAAAGAAGATAATTCGTCCTTTGGGATAAGAGGGAAAATATCATTCATGGGACATCGACATTATCTTCAAAAGAATCATAGTTGGCACCAAAGTAGGTAACATGATGGAAAAGTCGAACATAGACCTCCTTTAGTTGTAAGTATGGACAACAATTTCTACGGTGTCGTAGACGAAATATTAGATTTCCAATATGTGAAAAGAAAACATGGTTTTATGTTCAAGTGTAGATGGTTTGACATAGATAACAACAAAAGTAATAGGACACACGTGGATTTAGGATAAAAATTGATTAACACTTGTGCTTTTGATATGTTGATGAGCCTTTCATCTTTGATATTCAAGCATAGCAAGTCTTTTACCTCAATGACATAAAATATGGTAGCAATTGGAAAGTTTTCAAGTAGTCCAAAATAAGTTAATATGAGATGTACCAGAAGTGGAAGATATTGAAAATGAACAACTGGATTTACTAGAAATTGTCGATGGAGTTCGCGTGGATGAAACTATTGAGGAGGTTACTTTATGCAGAGTCGACGTTGATCCTACAGTTGTGGAATGATTAATTATTCAACATACCGATCATGACTTCATAAATGATGATGAAGAACAATTATCTCCCAATAACAGTTCAAGTGCTGATGAATAATTTGATTTAGATGACGATGATGACTAATCATTTATCTACCCAATTCTCTTTCTCTATTCACACATATTTAATATTGATTTTATATTGTTTTGTTGCTGCCCGACGCTGCTATTGGCACAACAACCGGTACACCATAGGTTGGCCCAACCCAGTCCTCTCGTACTAGGGTTGGCTCCTCGCAGTTCTCCCTTTAACACCAACGGTAGATAGGAACCGAACTGTCTCACAACGTTCAAAACTTAACTCACGTACCACTTTTTTTTTGTTTGTATAAATATGATGTCAATCCCTAATAGGCAACATGAGGCAGAGGAAGAATTCAAACAGGGGATGAAATTTGTATGGTAGTTTTAGATAGATGACTTAGTCATGTAAAAGGCCTAGGTTGGGGCCCTAAACCTAAGTCAAGAAGGAGTAGCAGCTCATCGAGTTCGTCATATAATCAAGGAATAGAAAGTAGGGAGGTGAGGGAATTGAAAGCCAATTTGAACAGTATCAATCGAGGATTAAGGAACTTGAAGACATTAAAAAATAAATGAGAGAGGATAATGCAAGACAAATGGAAGAAATGAAAAAAATTATTGAAGATATGATACAATCACAGAGAGAAGGGCCATCGAATTAGGTATGATTACTTCATTATCTAGTTGGATAATATGTTGCTATCATGCATTTATGGTAGTAATGTAGTTATATCTTACTAGTAGCTTTATGATAATTAATTGTTGACTATCCTACAGTTATGATAGCCAAACAACTAAATTTTGATGTGTTTTTTGGAGTTATTGTGTGTTTGTGGATGTTTATGAGATTTGAATGTATGGAGTGGGTTGAGATTGATTTTACTTATTTTGGAGTTCAACTTAGAATTTTTTGTTTGTTTGTAGAACTTTATGAATTTTGAATGTTATGTGGGGTGGGTTGAGATTACTTATATTTGTTTTGGAGTTCAAATTGGATTTTTTTTTTTTTTTTTTTTTTTTTTTTTTTTTTAATGGAAGTTCATGAATTTTGAATGTTGTGTGAGATGTGTGGGGATGGGTTGGGATGAGTTGTGTGGAAGTTTATGAATTTTGAATGTTTGT
Source organism: Benincasa hispida (assembly GCF_027475165.1). NCBI lineage: Eukaryota > Viridiplantae > Streptophyta > Magnoliopsida > Cucurbitales > Cucurbitaceae > Benincasa > Benincasa hispida. The sequence goes on along the minus strand of NC_143485.1, from coordinate 39,083,799 downwards.
GGAAATTCATGAATTTTTTGTTTCTTTTGGAGTTCAATTTATGGTTTTTTTTATGTTTGTGGAGGTTTCAGGTTGAGAATATGTAGTCCTGGAAGTATGTTCATTTTCTTCGTTTTGTTGGATTGTAAGATTCATTTAATGGCTTTTGTTTAATTGTGAAAGTTTATGAACTTTGAATGTTGTTTGGGATGGGTTAAGATTAGTTATTCTTTTGGAGTTAACTTGTGATCTTTGTGTGTTTGTAGAGGTTTCAGGTTGAGAACATATAGTTTTAGAAGTATGTTGATTTTCTTTGTTTTGTAAGATTATTACTCATTTTTTTGTTTTATAGGATTGTAGAATTCATCTTATGGTTTTTGTTTTCTTGTAGGATGTTGTTTGGAGATGATGTTGGAATTTTTTTTTGGAGATCATGTGTTGGAGATGTTGTGTTGGACGTTGTTGAGAGTTCTTTCTTCTATGTATTTTTGAAGACATTTCTTTTGTAAACCATTCTGCCAACTTTCCTCTATTTTGTATAATAAAGAATATTATTAACTTTGTTTGTTTGTTTTATTTCTTATGTGAATATTTTTTTAGTTGCATAATAATGTTCTATATTTTAGGTTATTCAGATCAAATTAAAAAAAATAAAAATTAGAATTTAAATAAAATGATTATCTCTCGACAAAAAACGTTAGAAGTTTCTATATCTCCCGACGACTTGAGTTCAAGTTTAGATTTTGAATTTCTAAAGTTGAACTCCTGACTGCTCTCCCGATGATGACTGTTCAAACTCTCGACGGTTTGTGTCTCTGCATTGAGAATTGTACTCCCGACAAACATATCCCGACCAAACTCCTGACGACAAGTTTTTCGTCGGGAGTGGATCTCCCGATGCGTTTTTTTACCAGGGGTTGTTTTCTTGTATTGCATGAGGGTTTATACCTAAAGTGGATAATATAATATCACTATGGAGATATGTTGAGATTCATTGTCTTTATCAATTGGTATCAGAACCAAGTTTAAACCTAGCTATGTGGGCGAAGTCCTCAGATAATGAACAAAGAATTTTAGTGATCCTTGTTTGTGCTCTATCTGGGTAATCTTGTGGTTTCCCCTACCGTGATAAGAGCAAGTGTGATCCGTGCTCTTGCTTGTTTGCTTTGTTTAGATGTTGACTCGAGATACGAGATGTGCCATGGGATAGTAGAGTAAGTTGATTCAGAATGAACTGATGTGTCTCGAGATGAAGAGCAAGTGACCAAAGATGAATGAGAGATGCCTTAGGATATAGAGCAAGCTCCCATGGCTGGGAGCAGACGAATTTGTTCTAGGGGAGGCTGAACGTGGTACTTTGTTCCAGGGGAGGATTGTCAGGAGTACGAACAAAATCTCACATTGATTAGAGAAGAAAATGATCATAGGTATATAAGTAAGGACAATTATCTCTATTGACATTAGACTTTTTGGGTGGTTCCAAAAGCAAAGCCATGAGGTTTTACCAAAGTGGATGATATCATACCATTTTGGAGGTCTATTAGCCTTATCAATTAGTATCAGAATCTTGGTCTAAACCTAGTTACATGAATGGTATCGGAGCCTTAGTCTAAACCTATAATTAATATTTTGTTAATTTGTCTATATTTTAAATTATCTTTGTAAGAAAAGTGAAATCATATTCCATAAAACAATTAGGATTTTATAAAGAAATGTTCTATTTGTTCCGATGCCAAAATAGTTTGTTGATTTACAAAAATATATTTAATTAACCTCTTACATATATCAATTTGACTGTAAATATCAACTAATGGTAAAATGTAACACAAAACTTAATAGTTTAAGCTTTGTTCGATAACTATTTGATTTTTTTAAAACATTAGTTTATAAACACTTCAGTGTATGATACTATATCACAATAGATCATAAATTTCATTTATATCACAGTATATATCACACATTTTATATTTTCAAATAAACAAAAGTATATACAAATACATATATCGGATTATATATATATTTTTTTATGTTTGAAGTCAAACTTGGAGACAGAAACTCACAATAATTTCAAATAGAAAAAGCTCAAATAATTAATAATATATAATAAATACATTTAAAGTTTAAATGAAATTTATTGGGATTTCTGACTAATTAAATGGAATTTATGACATATAATGTGATATCAATGAAATTTTTTATATATATATTGTGAAGTATGTTGAACGTTGAGTGATTTATATACTGTGGTATATTGAAATTGTAAAATTAATTTTGAATTATGTTAGTTTCTAAAAAATATGCAGCGAAAGAAAAACGGATCATTAAGCATTCTAATTCTTCAATTTTGGCTACAAATTAAGCATGTTCATCAACTATGAAGAGAGTTTCATTACATACCTTTGAAGATCCTCTTCAATCTCGAAATTGAGCGGCAACCTTCTTCAATTCTTGTTGTGGACCACCATGAGAGCTTCCCTACTGTTCTTTAGGAACTTTAGATTGAGTTGTGGGACTCAAAACAAGCTTGAATTTAGGGAAATTGGAGGAGAGGTTATTGATTTATCATCAAGGTGAATAATTCTTCTTCAAACTCAAATCTCAGCAGATTACACTAACTTGCATGGCTGATTTCCACTCAAGCAAGAAGGTTTTATTACATGACTTTCATGCAAGATGATTACCTCAATCAATTCCGGCTCCACCTTAGAATTTGAGCTGGAACTGTAATGCAAAGGTGACTAAGAAGGTTGCTTTCAAAAGTGGAAAAATCTCACTTTTGAAAAATCCAATTTTCCAAAATTTTTTTTAATTTCAAATTTTTTAAAACTTTTTCAAAATTAAAACTAATTATTTCAGTTTTTAATTCTTTTAATTAAAACTGAAATTTTATTAATTTTACAAAAATTAATTCAATAGTTAAATTTTCTAATAAAATTAATAATTAATAATTAATAATTAATTAAATAATTTAATTAATTCTATTAATTTAATATCAAATATTAAATTAATTTATCACCAATTACACTATCATGAATCCCTATTCATGAAATTGATATTTAAATCATATTTAAATATTAATCGATTCTCCAATTCCGTTTAATTCCAAAATTAAATGTGTAATTATATCACATATAATTACTAATTCCCTTAATCCTAATTTGAACGTTTCAAATCAACTTATCATGCTATTCTAAGGCTTGTTCCATTTGTGAGCTAGTAAGGAGACTTAATGGACTTATAAATCATGAGCTACAACGATATGAGATTAATTGGCTAAACTCTTTACATCAAATTAACCCTCATTTGTTAACTACTGGATCACTCCATTAAAGCCCAGTAGTTGACCCAGTAGTTGCACTCCCTTCACTATAGATATATTGTGTCCACTCGATATAACCATGATTAGTAAGTTAACCCTTCACAGGTTGTTTATAATAACAGTTGGGTCAAATGACTGTTTTACCCCCGAGATCATCTTTTGTCCCTTAACTCCCACCGATCCTCTAATGAACAATTGGTTTGTGATCCGATCACTAAACCAAGTCTCTCTCAGGCTAATGAGAGGGTGGGGCCCTTTGTTCAAGACCTGGAGTCAGTACTTAAGGGAGAAACCTTTCTACTGTCCTTGAAAGTGGGTAGGAGTGAATTTCTTCTTTCACCCTATGTCCCCAGCCATCTATCTGGTCTTACCCCCTGAAATGGGAGGCTTATTGAGCCGGCGTGAGCCAACCCTCACCTATGCAAATCTAAGGATAATCCTAAATAAACAGAAGTTCATAGTTAGCTTAGGATTAAGGTTAAGTTATCTAGGTCATCGTTATGAAATAGTCAATATTAAACAGTAAACAACGTTATAAAGTAAGAGTGACTTATTTTTTGGTCTGATCTTATGCAAACTCATTACACAGGACGCCCCGACTTCTTATGACACCACATGAACGAATCAAGATTACCTCGTTTGTAGCATCTTACAACTCCTTGTCACAACTACAGAGTGAGCCATATCCAATGGTGTTACTAGAATAAGGTATCCAACCTTATTTGTATACTATAGATCATTTTGACTATTTACTCGAACTTGATCTACTCTTATGTCTCTACATAAAGTTCAAGTACTCATGTAATAGTTATGAATCTTTTAGTTTATTGGATTTAGTCTTTACAAATGTAATTCAATTTTATCGAATAGAATGTTGAATAAAACCTTTATTAATAATAGAAAATGTTTAACTTTACAAATTGCGAATTTTAGGATATACAACCCAACATCTGTTAAAGAGCTATTATTAAATTTTGATTTATTAGGATTTTACATACTGTGATATAAAAGAAATTTTCAATATATACTGGAATTTATGTTGAAAATTAAGTCAATTTTTATTTATATACTGTGGTATATTTCATATATTGGTTAGAACATTTGTAAACATCTAAAACAATGTTCTAAGGTATATTTAAAATAACTACGAATTCGTTAGAAAACCTAATTGCTTCGTCCAAATGTGTTAAATGAAAAATAGAATCATATTAAATACATTTGATCTCTCTAATTAAAAAAGAAAAGAAATCTCAAATAATTAATAGAATATAATAAATAAATTTTCTGTTAGCTTTAAACATGGAAAAATATATCATAAATGCAATTTCTCTCTCCAATTTTCTCTTTCCAGCCACCCACAACAAAGAATATAACTGTAGATTGGGGAATAAAGGTAAATAGATCCTAATTTTTGTGTAATTAAACAACCCACTTAGACATTTGTGAAAATAATAGAAAAAGTTGACATGATTGAAATATAGAGCCTCTACTAAAGTGTGTTGTTATCTAGTCGAATCGAGAACTGATGTCGTTGATTCAACTCTAAACTGAAACAAAAGAAAAATTTGTATTAACCCAAACTACTCCTAGTACTACTAAAGCATAGCAACAGAGTAAGTGCTGGGTCAAACCACAGAGAAGCGTTGAATTAATTTCTTTTAAATTAAAATTGACCTTGGGAAAACAGTAAAAATAGGATTTTGGTTTTTGGTTGTAATTTGAATAAAATGAAAGAAAGATAAATTGCTAGGATAAATGAAACGGTAATTTGTTCATCTAGTTTTCAGGTCAAGTAACAATTCAATGTAATTTTCCACCAAAGGATCATGTCTTCGAATTATGCATGCATAGCTACCCAATTGATGCGAATTAACTAATCTCTATGAAGGTTGACAATCAATTAATTAAAAAACAATCAAGCGTCCTAATTCATAATTAAGGCTGGAAAGACCGTGCCCTAACTAATCTACATGCTCCTAGATGCAATTGGTTTCTTAGCGGCCATAAAGAACTAGAAACATATGCATTAAGATTTAGGATTCAACTATGTTGATTAAGTGTCAGGAAAATCCTTTTTCAAATAATCAATTTATTCTTTAAATTTAGATTAAACAGGCGAAACAAATATTTAAGGTCAGCCTATACACCTAAGCATGCTCATGTAATCGATGCTACAAGGGTAAACTCAAAGCATGATGATTACAAGGATACGTGCGAGTTTGAATTTAACTAGTGGGGATATGCAATTATGATAGGGGCGTCAATCCAACACACAAATGCAAATTGAAATCAAACAAGATTCAAAGAAAACACAATTCTAGATTAAAATCACAAAGTTGGATAGAAAACTCATTAAATTACACAAATTGTTCGATCCAAGAACTATATAAAGAATTACCTCATCAATTTATAGACAAACCAATAAGATGCGTCCAAATACATGTTCATCATCCGAAAATAAAACCAAAAACTATCCTAATGATACTGAAAACATAAAGGAAAAGGAAGAAGTTTCAGCCTCTCCTTGGCCACCATTGAGATTCAATACAGTTTTTCAGCATGACTTGACCTAAAATCTAAGGAGATTATTTATAGAAAATAGGATAGCGTTGCAACGCTGAGGCAGCTGATCAAAATCGTCAGGGTGAAGAAGTCTAACACTACCCTAACGCTCACTTGCACGAACACAAGGCTCCTCGTCCGTCAAAGCTCGTAGCATTGTAATGCAACACTACCCATTCTATCTTATAGCGTTGGACGAGCGTCAGGCTAAGTCAATCCACGAGCGTTGTGATGCTGAAGTAGAGGCATTTTGGTTTTTTTTTTTTTACTCTGAAGCCTGGATGCTCAAATCACCTCCAAATTGCTTCAAATTAACCCCGATCAACTCAAATTGTCGATTCTACCTATTGGTTGCTCAATACCTACAAAATAAGAAAATAAACACGTAAAATCTGATAATAAGCCCGAATTAAACTAAGAATAATAACTTTTTTTTGATAGCTATCAATATTCCTAAGATTAAATTGTGCAATTTTTCAAAAGACGTAAACCATTATTAAAAATGAATTTATTTTGGTTACTTTTCTGAATTTTAATAAGATATTTTTTAAAAAAAAAAGTGTTTAAGAATTGAGAAAATAGAAAATTCAATTGTTTACTAGACGTACATGTTCTTTTAAAACTAAAAACTAAAGACAAAAGTTCAAACGGTATTTAAGGCTCCATTTGGTAATCATTTTGTTTTTAAAAATTAAGTTTATTTCATCCACATTTCTTACAATGATTTACATTTTTTTTAATTACAATGATTGAATTCTTAGCCAAATTCCAAAAACAAAAACAACTTTTTGAAAACTACTTCTTTTAGTTCTCAAAATTTTAGTTTGATTTTTTAAACCATTGGTGAAAAGTAAATAATAAAGAAAGAAATTTGGTGGTAAAAATAGTGTCCATAGGCTTAGTTTTCAAAAACAAAAATAAAAAAATAAAGTGGTTACCAAACAGAGTCTAAAAAAGTAGTTTTTGTTATTAAAATTTGGCTAAAATATCAATTATTTTACTTAAGAAAGATAAAAAATATGTGCCCATGGCGTGTACATATGGGATGAACTAAATCCTCATTGAATTTGATTTTGCCATTAGAAGGAGCTCATATATGTTCTGCAGTTCCCCCTGTGAATACTCCGTCGGTATGAAAAGTTCTTAATGTTAGTTGAGTACCCGATACTCTAATAGATTGACCCGCAATAATACCTACGGCTTCTCCCAATTCGACCAGGTCCCCGTGAGTAGGACTTCGTCCATAACATAATCGGCAGATCCAAGATGTACTCCTACAAATAAAGGGAGTCCGAATACATATTGGTTGTGTTTGAAATTGAGAAAAGATATGCTTGATTTTTAAAAATAAAATTTAATGGTTACCAAACGAGATTTTAATGTCCTACTTTCTTACCGGTAAGTATTGATTATGATTTAAGTAACCAAAGTTTGCTTTCTAACTGTATTAACAAATTTCCTATTTTAATTTGATAACCTAAAGTCTTATGCACTCATTAAAAAAAAAAAGTCTGTGGAGTTGTTAGGTTAAAAATAAATTCGTTTATGGAGAGTTTATTACTAAAATAAATAAATGAAATTAAGTCAGTTGTTCGATCCACTGTTCTACCTAATATTTATTTTAACCCCATTTTACATGTATGCCATAGTCATCAAGAATATTCTTAGATCTTTAAATATTGTTCAATAATCTTCCCAAAAAAAAAATTATAATCAAGTCTCAATCCTATTTTAGTCTATTAAGTTTCTTAATTTTTAAACCGTCTCTAAACCTAGGAATTAAAAACCAATCTTACTTTTAACCCAAAGGGAGATATCTTTTTCTACTACCTACCTCAACTTTTTTTTTTCCTTTGACAACTAATGTTATATCTACCAAATTTAGTTGCTCTTTCAAAAAGAAATTCATATAGGGCAATTAACTTTTAACCCTTAGACCAAACTCATAAGGTATAATGACCAAACTCATGAGATATAATAGGGTAATTAGTAATTACAAGTAACATTTTTTCTCATTTAAAAAATCTTAAAAGTTTTATTTTAAGTCATCGATTGTTATAACTTATTAGTCGACAGGACAGTCCCTTATTCGATTTATGTCTCTATAATTATTGAACTAATTTTTTTAAAACAAAAGTTCACAACCTTAATTATATTTATGTTGATTATGAGCCAAGTTTATAATTGGATTAGTCAAATATTGGTTCAAAATCAATGAGGTTGTTCACGTCATTCTCCAAGTGAGATTGGTCATCTCAAAATTGTGAGTATAGTAAAAGCATTTTGTGGAAAATTAGAAATGGTATTATTGTCCCAAAAAGGAAAAAAAAAAAAAAAAAAAAAGCCTAACACAAGATGCACGTGATAGCCATGTGATCTTCATTACAAATGACTAGCCAGCTAATTGTAAACAATCAAGTCAATTAATTGAAAAGGTAAAAGATATCCCTAAATTGGGTCAAAATAAAAAATTTGTTTCACACTTTCATTTTTCATTTTCTTAATATAATATACAAACATGGTTTTTTTTAAACAAATAGATAATTCAAATAACAATAAAAGGGGTGGTTGAATCCACAAAAGACTATATATATATATAGAGAAAGACTTCAAAAAAAAAATAAAAAAGTTCCTAGGTCTCCGTTTGGATTGACTTAAGAAAATAGTGTCTTTTCAAAAAAATCATTTTTATTTAAACATTTTTTTTTTTTTATAAAAACTGATAAAAAAAAACACTTAAAAAATTATTTTGAGTGGTTGTCAAACACTTAAATTTCTTCTAAAATAACTTATTTTTTAAATTAAATACTTAAAAATACAATCTAAATACATCCAAGGAAAATGAGATGCTTTTGTTAGATAAAAGCAACCATTGATGAAGACTTCAAACAAAACCTTGGATTATTGGAAGGGTCAACTTTTGCCCACATATACAAAATAACATTTTGTAGAAAATGGTCCAATTCCTTTTTTTTTTTTCTTTTTTCTTTTTTCTTTTCTTTGAATGATTAATGAAGGGTTTAAGACTAATTCATAAGTGGTATATATGACATTGAAAGTCAGAGATTGCAATATTTGAAATTTGGGGTTTTTGAAAATGTCTGTTCCATAATTTTCCAACTCTATTGAATTTAAGTGCCCCTATATTTGCTATTATTTTTCAAACTCCAAGTGGGAGTGTTGGATTATTGTTTATTTCTATTCCTTTATTTTCAAAGGGTTTGGTTTTAGTAGCCCTTTTTATCTTTTTGTTTTTTCCTCTTTATGGAGAAAAAAATTTGGGTGTAACCCTTGAGCGCCATACTGTATCTAATTAAAAGATGTCACATGGTTTTTTGTATTTAAAAAAAAATTAAAAACTGGTTTTTTTTTTTTTTTTTTTTTTTTTTTTTTTTTTGTGTATAAGAGAATGACTTAGGTGCAACCTTGTCTTTCTATAAATAATTGCCTTTATAAATTTTAGATTTTTTTTTCTTTTTATATTAATTTAGTCTCTCACCATTGGTAAATGTTGAAGTCAGTTAATGAAATTATATTACTAGTGAATTAGTAAAAAATTAGAGAAGGAAAAAGTTTAGCATCCAAAAGAGAAATCTTTCTAATTATTCCTCCAAATTTGTAAGATACCTAGAACTTTTACTTCTTTTGATGTGGAAATTTGGACTAGGCAACAATGATAAATTTATTTATATAGAGAGAACGAGAATAATCATGCAAAAAAGATAAGCTTGTACACCGATATGGCAAATGTCACGTCCACTCTAATGTTTAAGTCAGTAAACAAATCAAGGAAGAAGTATTAAGTTATAATTCAAAGAATTCACTTGGGAACTTCCATGGTATATTAATTATAAGTTATCATGCCCTAAACTTTTTAAGATCAGGTTTAATAATCTATTTAAGAGGCATTTTAGGGTTCATTAGACCAAGTGGTGCTTGCAAATGGAATAATTATGGGGCAAATTTACGGGCCTTAGCCTTGGCTTGGAATGAGCTCTGACCTATTCCTTTCTCTTTCATTAGATCTCCACTTGGACGTTATGTTTTGTTTTAGGCTCTAGCTATTCCTCTTAAATTCATCTAATGCCCCTAGTCCAAAATCAACCACAACAAATTCAATTCTTTTTTTTTCTTAAATTTTTTGGGTTGACAAGAGAAATAGAAAATTTTGAAGTTTCATTTGCAAAAATGGCAAAAATGTTTCAAAATTATAAAAATATCAAAGTGAAATTATATGATAGAAAAAACTAACTAGTAAATGACAAAACTGTCATAAACAACAAAATTTAGTACAAACGAGAATGCAAAGATACACTATTTCAAGAATAACTCGAATACCACAAATACACTCTACATAAACAATCTAGAACCACAAATCTATAGTATCTAAACATTCCAAAAGTAAAAATTAAAAATCACCTAATATGATCCTTAACGCTTATAGCTGACTATAGAACGCGTATATGTGAGGGAAGATGACAACCAGACAGTGGGGTCATTAGAAACTTATGGATGTTTACAACGATGGACTTACTCCAATTATGAAAGAGTAAAGTTAATTCTACCAGTGAAGCTACTGTTGACTAGTGAGTATTTGAAGGAATTGCAATTTCAGAAAGATGTGACTATTGTGACTATTGGAAATATGATTGCATTTGACACCAAACCAGTTAGAGAGTTTCATTGTTTTCATTTCATGTGACCATTTTGCTCATGGGATCTTGAAAGCCAACTTTAAACATTATTAATCCAGAACGTCATTGTTGAAAACGATGTTCAAAGTAGAAACAAAAGCAAGAAATATGTGTGTGAGCGAAAAAGATTGGCAACATGGCGAAGGTGGTCGTCAAAAGCTAGCCAAGACGATGGAATTCAAGAAAGGGTTGAACCAACGATCACATATGTGAGATTGAGAAGGAGAAAAAGAGATTTTGGGGGCAGTTAAGTAAAGAAGAATAATATGAGATTTAGGGTTTATTGTTATCTTATCTTAATAATAATAATTATGAAGATATTATTATTATTATTATTATTATTATTATTATTAATAATAATAGTAATAATAAACTAAACAAAATATATGTATATATTTATATATACACACATGTTTCAAAAGTTCCCATTTATATGTTTCTTTTGAAGTATAACAAGCCATTTTTACGTGTTTCTATATGAAAAATTGAAAACATCGAAAATATGAAAAGAAATCAAATTAATTTAATAACAATATATATGAAATAATGAAAAAAAATATTTAGATACAATTAGATTTGTAAACAATTTAAACAAATAAAAAATTAGTTAGATAAAATTAAATTTGATAATAAAAAATAAATTAAAAAATAAATTGGAGAGAAAAATCATGAAGTTTTTGTTTATTGTGATTTTTCGATAAGTAGTTAGATAAAATCTAATTTGATAATAAAATATAAATTCATATAATTCGAGGAAGAAAAATCAAGAAATGAGCTTGTTTATTTAAAATTACACTGTATTTATAATTCCATTTTCATTTAAGTTTCAACAATTACACTGTATTTATAACTCCAATCATAAACCTACGAAAGAATTCTAATTCGTTGTAGAAACATAACAAAAACAGTAAGATTGCAAAAATGAATATTTATTTGTTTGTCAAATAGACAAATTAATGATATAATAATATAATAAGGTGATAATGAATAAAAGGTGATTAAAAAATACAAAAAATCATAAAATTTAAATGAAATCTATAGTTTGTTAGATAATAATATGTACAAAATATTAAGTAAAATCCTAATCAGATAAAAAAATTTAATCCGAATTTAAAATAATAAAAAACAAATAAAATAATGTAAAATTTAAAGATATATTATATTATAAATTAAAATCAAAATAGTGATAAACAAATTAAAGATTGATTAATTCTAAATATTTTCGAAAATTGATTAAATAAAATCAAAATAAATATGAAACTGCCAATTCAAATTTTAAAATGAGAGAAAAATCTGGCACCTTCATCTCTTGAATCTGTAAGTTGAAGTTGAAGGAATTCAGTTAAAGGTCCTTAAGCGGAAGCAGAAAATTTACAGAATTTGGATTTTACTGAGAAGAACAAAAATTATGCATTTAAAACATGGAATTTACAACATGCAAAAAAAAAATAAAAATAATAATAATAATAAATTAAGGTTTGAAACTCTTACCTTTTAGACTAATCTTCAAAAAATTGAGAGAGAAGAATGGAGAAGAGGAAGGGATCTTACAGAACTTTTATGTAGAGAGAATTTTTCTATATCTCTTTCTCTATTTTAACACACGACAGATAATTGGGAACTAACTTTCCCACTCATACGTCCGAAGAGCAAAAGAGGGGAGGGAGTTACACCTCATTCCCAAAATTAGTTTTCTAAATAAATTAAATGATTTATTTAATAAAAAATTTAATATATATTTATATGATAACTATCTTATCATATAATATATATTAAACTATATGTTATATCAAATATAACTAATAATATATAGTTTCTATATTGTATCAAATACAATATAACCTATAGTTCTAATTCTCTCTTACTACTGACTTTTAATATAAATCACATTTATATTAAATTTAACTATATGAATCCAATTCATATAATTAATATTTGAATCATATTCAAATACATTATAGTAACTCTATCGTGTATAATTAAAATTAAATTAATTATATCATATACATAATTCTCTCAATTAATTTGAAAAATTCAAATTAATCTAAAAACTAATTCTCATTTATTCCCATTGAGCTATCGAGGGGACCTCATGGACCTGTAGCTTGAAGCTCCAACGGTACTTGAATAATTAATTAAATTATTCACCATCCGTTAACTGTCGAGCACTCTATTAAAGACCGACAATTGCACTATTCGTAGTACAAATATATTTCTATGTCCATTGGATATAACCAGTCAACAATGCAATGACCCTTCACAAATTGCTCATAAGTACAGCTAGGCCAAAATTACTGTTTTACCCATGTAGTTACATCTAACTTCTTAAGTATCAATGATCCCTTTAATGAACAATAAATCATAGTCCAACTATGATCGAACCCCTCTCCAGCCAGGGAGAGGGTATGTCGCCACATTGTTCAAGCCCTCCAATCAGCATTTAAGGGAGCAATTTATCTACTTACCCCGACATTGGGGAAGGAATGAATTCCTTCTTGTGTAGCTATGTTCCCAGCTCCCTAATCAGATGAATCTCCAAAATGGTAGGTTTATTAAGTTGGCAATCTGGCCACTCTCACTCATACAAATCAAAGGACTGCCTTCATAGGCAGGAGTTCACAATTCACTCAGGATTCAGGACATGTTACCTATGGTCATCCTGGGGAAATGTAAGTCTTTATTATGAATGACGTTATATAATGAGACTAAATATTTTATGGCCTAGTCTTATACAAACTCTTTTGTATAGAATATCTTCGCTCACATGTCTTCACATAAATGATCAGGATCAGATCATTTGTAGCACTTTACAACAATTGTAACATCCACAAAGCGGGTCATACTCGTAGTGTCACCAGGATAAAGTATCCAGTCTTATCTATCTACTACAGACTATTTAGGTATTCACTTAAACATGATCTATCCGTATGTTTCTACATACATGTTTAAGCTACAAGATAATATTGGATCTTAGTTTATTGGTTTGTGTTTAATATAACTAAAATTGAAATAAAACATCATATATACATTACAAAGACAAACTATAGGATCCTACAAGATTTAGAGCACCAACTCCAACAGAAGTCTCTTAACCGACGATTCCATTTACATTGTATTTCTATTGAATATTTTTATAGGACCTCATAACAGACGTTTCCATTTACACTATATTTCTATTGAGAATTTATATAGGATATAGTAATTATATAGTATTCAAAAAAACTGTTACTCGACCAAACCAGGGACAATTTGAGGATTAAAAAATATATGTCATTTGCGCAACACACTTTTACAAAAATCTTATTATTTTTCGTTTTTTTAAATAGAAAAAAACACTTCCCGAATTTCCTATTTCTTCCAATTTTCCGAATTTTTTCACTTCATTTAAGTAATTATGATTATTATTATTTTACCAAGTTTAACATTCACCTACATGTGAAGGACTTAAATTGAAAAATGAATCAAAAGGATTAAAATGAACCTTTTAGAAACTAAAGTATATATAGCTATTTTTTGACCAGTGACCACAAATAAGGGATACCATAGTAAAGTTAAATATTCTTAAGGCTAAAAATTTCATGTTAATAAAGTTTCCAAAGAATATCTCATCTAATTTGGATATTTATCATCAATAGAAATGTTGGAGTTTCAAATTCTCTTACATGTAATTGGACTAAAAAAATTAAGATATATTTGTTGTTTTAAAACATGATCTCAACTATTTGCCTTCCTAAATTAATTTCATTTAATTAATTACAGCCACGTATTGATATTTTTTAGGGTTAATATGTCTCTTGGTTGGAGGTTTTTTTTTTTTTTTTTTTTTTTTTTTTTTTTTTTTTTTTCCTTTAAAACATAAATATATAAAAAATTTATTAAAAAAAAGTATTTTAGTTTAAAGAATGTCATCTCTTGAAAAAAATTCCCTTCTTAAAAATTTTAAATTTTGAGGTAAGGTCAGCTTAATTAAAAAAGACAAAGTGTCTCTTGAGACACATCTACAGAATACTGCAACATTTGATACTTTTGTGTTGTTGCAAGGGAATTGCATTCTAAAGCAAAAATTTTCTTTTCCAATCAGAAAAAAAAAAAAAAAAAACTATGTTAACGACACGAAATCTATGGTTTGAATTCCCTATTGGACTTAAAAGAAAAAAAATATTTTTCCAATTTTAATCTTTCCCGCTTTTATTTATAAAATTGAAATTATTATTTTTATCTTTTATTAAATGTTATAATGACTAAATTATAATTTATATATTAACACAAAAAATAAATCAAATTTGTTAATTTCTTTAAATTAATCAAAATTATCGAACTAATTTGTTCAAAGCTAAAAAGATCATGAACGTGATTATAAAAATTTTACAATTCAAGTTTTTTTTTTTTTTTTTTTTTTTTCCTTTTTTGTGCTAAAATAATTTTTAATATTAAAATTGTGACAAACTTTTTAGTAATAAATAAATTTATAGAATAACTTAAAATATTAATTATAATCTTTTAATATACATAAACTCAACTCAATTGACATAAAACACGTGCAAATAGACAATCTTCTCTAAAACTATAGTATTTTTGTAATAAGTTTTAAAAAACTTATATATAATTATAATAAGTTTCAAAAGTAAACACATCCTTTTCCTAGTGTCCAAATGTATGCTTTCTTTTTGTTTCATTCTTCAATATTCTTTGTCATACTTATTGTATTTAATTATATATATATCTTTTATTTGTGTGACAATGAATGTGTTTCGAATAAGAAAAGGGAAGAGTATATAAAAATAAATAAAAGGAAATCAAAAGTAGTGGTCGAGGAATAAATCGTCAAAGCAATGGAGTTCAATCTTTGCTTCTCTACCGATCTCTTTTTTACATGGTTTATTATTTGAAAATATTTATTCCAAAAAGAAATTCATAAGATTTGAATATTAATACGATAGATGAATAATTTAAGTCCCGTTTGATAATCCTTTCGTTTTTTATTTTTGGTTTTTTAAAATTAAGTATATTTTCTCTCTATTTCTGACAATAATTTATATAATGGTTGAATTCTTAGTCAAATTTCAAAAACAAAAACAAGTTTTTAAAAGGTATTTTTTTTAGTTTTCAAAATTTGGCTTGATTTTTTAAATGAATGATAAAAAATAGATAACAATGAAGAAATTTGGAGGTGAATATAATGTCTATGGATTTAATTTTAAAAAACAAAAATAAAAAATCAAATAGTTCTCAAACGGAACCTTAGCTATTAAGATTCTTGGACATTAACAATAAAATTGACATCTCAAGCATGGAAAAAAAAATATTACCCAAATATGAGACTAGAGTATAATAAAAAAATATCTATGAACAAAAAAGATTTCATATCTAGGATTTTTCGTATTAATATATATCAAAAGTTTTGGTTGTCATATCATTTGACGAGAAACAACACCATTAAGCATCGTATTTTAATATAAAAAAGGAATATTTGTTATATCAATATCTTTCTAAAATATAAGGTTGCTTATGAAGAAAAGAAGAAAAAAATAACTTAAAGTATTATAAATATCATAAAAATAGATGTCCAATGCTAGTATCCTAAAAGTCATGTGTCATTTTTTATATTGTCCATGTGGCTTGCAATAATTCAGGCTTGGTGTCCATCTATCGTATTTGATGGATCTTAAAATTATGCATATTGGTGAAAATAAAAAAAAATTCATATATTTCCTATTTCATAAAATCATATTTTCTATTTCTATTATTCTTATTTCCATAAAATTATAAGGTTAGTTATTTATAAGTTTATTTATATTTTATTATTTTATTATTTTATTATTTTATTTATAATATATATATATATATATATCCTCTATATCCTTTTTGTACCTCAATTTCATAACACATTATTAGCATGAGCTCCTGCTGAAGATAGGTCCTAAAGGTAGGTTAGTTTTTTTCCTCTTTATTATAATTAATAAATTAAATATTATTTTACATATTTAGTACATATAAATTTCTAATATAAATACAATATTTTGTGATAGTGTTGCAATGACAAACCTTACAAAACTAGAATTCACAGCCCTTTACATCAATGACAATAATTATTTGTTATGGATGCTTGATGCTGAGATTCACCTGGATGCTATGAACTTAGAAGAAACAAGAAGGAAATACGACATCCAGCCAGGACAAAGCTAAAGCTATGATTTTTCTTCATCATCATCACCATAAGGGATTGAAAATGGAGTATCTTATAATAAAAGATCCCCGTATCTTGTGGAAAATTTTGAAAGAAATATATGATTATCAAAAGACATTATTCTTCCTTAAACTCATTCACTACAAGAATGTTGAGCTTTAATGTCGGTTGGAAAAAGTGAAACCGGATGTATAATGTCGATTTTATTTTTTTTTTGGAAAAAAAATGGATCTTTAATGTCGGTTTAAAACCGATATTAAAGATCTACTTTTCTTTTTTTTTTTTTTTTTTTTTTCATTTCACGCTTCCCCCCCTCCCCCGCCCCCCCCCCCCCCCCCCCCCCCCCCCCCCAAATTTTTTTTTTTGTTTCATTTCTTTTCTAAACCCTATTTTCCCCATTAGCCACCTCCTCTTCCCATTACCAGCCATTACACCTTGCCCCGTTGCGCTCGCCGTTCCTGCTCAATACCATTTCATCGACTGCCGCCGCATGCTGCACTCTCAAATCTTACCATGGAAGATTTGAGGTTACGTTAATGATTTGCCGTGGAAGATTTTCTGTGGAAGATCATCTCATCAGTCCTATTCTTTTCTATATTGAGTTTGAATTGACCTTTATGCAGACTACATACAAACAATGCACAATAAGGAGTGGCTTATTTTATAAGCATTTTCAGAATATGCATCTAATGATCTAAAGGACTTTTTCGTCGGTATGTGTTGTGGTCATTGATGATTTCAGAATATTTATGATGAATTTATGATGAATTTGTTCTACTAGCGTTCTTTTACATCCAATTTAAATAGTTAGTATCTAGCTTTGTAACATAATTGGTATTTCTATTACATTAGTAACATTTTTCATATTAAGATTCGATAAGCATCATTCTAATATTCGATTTAAATTATTTGATCATTCGATAAGCATCACTACAAGAATTTTGCCTTGAATGTACCATTTATGCACATTCCCAATAAACACGGTTAATTGAATATGAATTTTGATAACATTTCCACTTTCAATCCTTTGTCTTAAACCTTTTTTGTTTGTGTATTTTTTAGGTGTTTGGAAGGGGTGGGGAGAAGATGGATTTCTTGCAACAACAAGGGATTCAGGTGAAAATTGTTCCTGGTAAGTGCATTTTTGAATGCTTGCAATTTTAAGCACAGTTTCTAAGTGTTTTCAAATGACTCTAATGATATGAAAATTCCTGTTTGAGAAGTTATGGTGTGCTTATTTCTCTTTGGACCATATTAGATTAGAATGTAACACCCGTTTATGACTCATGGGTACTATTTATTTCTAGTTTAGATTTGATTCAAGGTGCTCGAGTTTGTAGGTCGCACTATAGTAGTTTGTGGGTTATTCATGCACTATGGTAGTCTTTGTGTCAACTTTTGAGGTTTGAAGTATATTGTGAGCTAAATTTTCTTATTGATGTATGTGTTCTTGAATATTCATTTTTTAGGAATTTTGATAATTCTGTTGAGAACAAGTGGTTGTGAAATATTTTTGGGAGTGTGTTTCTTTGAACAGGTTCAAGGTAAATTTTTCTTGTGGAACTTTAGATCCAACACAATCACTACAAGAATTTTACCTTGAATGTACCATTTATGCACATTCCCAATAAACACGGTTAGTTGAATATGAATTCTTATCATATTTTTACTTTCAGTCCTTTGTTTTAAACCTTTTTTGTTTGTGATCCTTTAAACAAAAGTGGTCAGACAAAGATGCCTATAACCAGACACTGCTGAAGCTAGGGGGTTGGTTCAAGAAGAATTATGAAGGGATCCATAATTACCAAGTGGAGAGAGAAAGTAATCTCATAATGTTTGTAAAATCATAATGTTTATATTACTTGTAATTTGTGTTTTCAAGGCCTGAATTATTGTACAGCCTTTTAAATTATAATTTTATAGCAGAATTTGTGGATTAAATGTAATAGATTTACAATCCATACATGAATAATATGTCATAGCCACAATGTTCAATGATGATGTGTCATGTTATACTTTTTGACCAAAAAAATGGATTCAGCAACGGAATTTAAAAAATAAAACAGACAGATTCGGGCTTCAATGTCGGTTAATAATTAAAAAAAAAGACAGAGGCTTAATGTCGGTTAGAAATTTCACTGAAGGTCTTTAATATCGGTTGAAAATTTCACGGAAGGTCTTTAATGTCGGTTGCAACCGACATTGAAGGCTGTGTTATTGAAGCCCTTTAATGTCGGTTTAAAACCGACATTAAAGGCAACCGACATTAAAGGGCTTTAATGACACTATCTTTAATGTCGGTTTAAAACTGACACTAAAGCCCGAATTTCTTATAGTGATTATGATTAGATGCATTTGAGACTACAAGATTTTAAATTAGTAAGTAATTACAATTCCGCATTATTTAAAATCAATTCAAAATTGTTCTTATGGAAGAAAAAATTACTGATGGCCAAACAAAATAACAAATTATTGATGAAAAATTTTCAGTTCTACATTTTATATCTCAAATATGCTCTTGCAACAGCAATATCGATAGAAAGGTTTTAAACAGTATTCTAAATTAATTTCATGTTTTCTCATGGCCGAACAAAATTACGAGTTATTGATGAAAAATCATGAATATCGACCAACTGGAATGACACCATTCCCTGAAGTGAATTATTTTTCTTATTGTAATTATTTTTTTTAATGATGAAATATGGATCATTTTCGTATGTTGGGTGTTTAAAAAATGAGTAAAGAAGATTTATGTCTGACAGACAGTGCAACAACACACACAATACTTATAAATAAAAAAATACTTTTCCAAATTGACAATGCTAAAAGCAAAAGTAAATGCAATATCAGGTTCTGCAAACTTGATCGAAGGTTTTGGAAAAGCAAATATTATTTTTCCTAGAGGAATAAAATTTACAATTGACAATGCATTGTTCTCTAGTCAATGAAAGATAAATCTTCTCAGTTTTAAAGATAGACATTGCAATGGCTATCATATTGATACTGATAGTAAGAATAATGTGGAATATCTCTATATTATCTCTACGGTCTCAAATGAAAAATGTATATTGGAAAAATTGCCTGCTTTATCTTCTGGATTCACGAAGTCTCTCGCGTTTATTGATTAGGGCGAAGAAGTCCGCAATCAAAGTGTATTATACTTATATACGTGTAATTGAAACATATGTAATAATGAACCTGAAGTTCATGAATCCAGACATATTTACTATTTGGCATGACCGATTGGGTCATCCAGGATCTATAATGATGAGGAGAATTATTGAGAATTCAAATGGACACCTATTGAAGAACCAGAAGATTCTTCAATCTAATGAATTATCATGTGATGCTTGCTCTCAAGGACAATTAATAATTAGACCATCACTAGCTAAAGTGGAGACTGAATCACTTGTATTTTTAGAACGAATTCATGGTGATATATGTGGACCTATTAACCCACCAAGTGGAAAAATTAGATATTTTATGCTATTAATAGATGCATCCAGTAGATGGTCACACATGTACTTATTATCAAGTCGAAATCTTGCATTTGCAAAATTACTTGCTCAAATAATTAAGTTAAGAGCACAATTTCCTGATTATACAATTAAAATCATTCGTCTTGATAATGCTGGTGAATTTATAGCCGAAGCTTCTGATAATTATTGTATGACAATTGGGACAAGTGTTGAACATCCTATAGCTCATGTTCATACACAAAATGGTTTAGCATAATTATTTATAAAATGTTTGCAATTAATTGCAAGACCATTACTTATGAGAGCTAAGTTTCCTTCATCTGTATGGTAACATGTTATTTTGTATGCAACGTCACTTATACGCATTAGGACAGTAGATTATCATAAGTACTCTCTATTACAATTAGTTTATGGCCATGAGCCAAATATTTTTCATCTGAGAATTTTTGGGTGTGCAGTATATGTTCCAATTGCTGCATCACAACGCACTAAGATGGGTCCTCAAAGGAGGTTAAGAATATATGGTGGATATGATTCCCCATCAATTATTAAATATCTAGTTAATAAATTAAATGTTATCTTGCATATTTAGTACATATTAAATTTCTAATATAAATACAATATTTTGTGATAATGTTGCCATGACAAATCTTACAAAATTAGAATTCGCAACCCTTGACATTAATGGCAATAATTATTTGTCATGGATGCTCAATCCGAAATTCACCTGCATGCTATGAACTTAGGAGAAACAATTAAAGAAGGAAATACAACATCCAACCAGGAAAAGCAAAAGCTATGATTTTCCTTCACCATCATCATCACGAGTGATTAAAAATTGAGTATCTTACAATAAAAGATCCTCGTATCTTGTGGAAAGTTTCTAAAGAATGATCATCAAAAGACAGTTATTCTTCTTAAAACCCATTATGACTGGACGCATTTGAGGTTATAAGATTTTAAATCAGTAAATGATTACAATTCTGCATTATTTAAATTAGTTCAAAATTGTTGTTTTGTGGAGAAAAAATTACTAATGTTGATATGTTAAAGAAGACATTTTTTTCATTTCTTGTCTCAAATATGCTCCTGTAGCAGCAATATCGAGAGAAAGGTTTTAATAAGTATTCTAAATTAATTTCATCTCTTTTTTGGGATTGGTGTCCTAATTCTCCTGGAATCTTGTTGTTTTGTAAAGATACATATTGTTTGATGAACAAAATAATTGTTATTTAATTCTGGCATTTACTCATATCCAATAAATAAAGCTCCTTGGTTATCTTATGTGAACTTAAGCATGTATATGTGATATATAAGTGGATCATGCCTTTTATGATAACCTAAATAGGTCTGTAGTATAAGGATTAAGGTGGGATACATGATCCTAGTGACACTATAGATACGACCCGCTTTGTAGAGGTTTGCAAGTGTTATAAACAACTACAGATGATAGATCTTGACCATTCATGTGAAGACGTGCGAGCGAGGGTGTCATATACAAAGTGTTTGTATAAGACTTGAACCACGAGATGACTAGACTCTATATATAATGCCATTGATACTAAAGACTTACATTTCACCTAAATGACCATAGGTGACACGACCTCAATCCTGAGTGTTTGGGGAACTCCTGCCTTTGAGGGCCGTCCTTTGATTAGTATGGGTGAGAGTGGCCAGATTGCCAACTCAACAAGCTTACCTTTTTGGGGATTTGTCTGATCTAAGAGTTGAGAACTCAATCCACAAGATGGAATTCACTCCTTTCCCGAAGCAGGGATAAGCAGAGAGATTGCTCTCTTAAGGGCTGATTCCGGGACTTGAACGTAGTGGCCATAGCTTCTCTTTGGAAGAAAGGTCTTAGTCATAGTAGGACTATGACTGATATTCATTAGAGGGATCAATGGTACTTAAGAAGTTAGATGTAACTACAGGGGCATAATGGTTATTGGCCCAACTGTACTTACGAATGATCTGTGAAGGGTTGTCGCACTTCTGATTGGTTAAGATGGACACATAATATATATGTGGTAAGGAGAGTTCAGTTCTCGGTCTTTAGTGGAGTGCCTAGTAGTTAACGGATGGTGGATCCCGTGACTAAAGAGTTTAGTCAGTTATTCACGTACCGTTAGAGCTTCGAGGTATAGGTCTAAAAAGAGTTTAGTCAGTTATTAAAACTATAGGTTATAAATCTAGTATGATAAATTGGTTGTCAATTACATTTATAATAATATTAATCATGGAGCTTGTCAATTAAATACAAATTTACCAAGAATCGTGCAGTGTTTTGTAGGCGACAGACACTGAGCTAAACGATTGCTTAGCTTTTGCTAAACGATCGCTTAGCTTTAGCTTAACGATTGGGCATCGACCTATAAGATAGGTCTCTATCTTCTCCCACTTGCCCAATCGTGTACACGATTATTCATTCCTCCTTCGTCTTCCTCATACCAAGTCCAAATAGAGCCCACCCTCTGGATTCTCACACTAAGAATACCAAGGTACCCTTCTTGATGGTGTCATACTCAACTCGAAACCGTCGAGATTTTGTGGAGGCCATTCGTGTTGCTGGGGAGTTCGTAACTGTAACAACCCCGCCTCCTAGGATTACTAAAAACGGGATCGCTACTGCATGCGTGCATAAATATTCTCATTTAGGAAAGATAAAGTAAATTAAAATAGAATAATCATGATTCTTAACTGCTTTAGCTATATAAGAAAATGTTCTGACATCATCTCAAAATCTTAAATCGTTCAACCCAGGCATCCTTTTTAAAAAGAAAAAAATTTATAAAATTAATTAATTAATTAATTAAATTATAATAAATCCATGAATGAAATAAAAAAAAAAACAAAACATGCGAAAATATTAAGGGTCAAATGCGGAAGCGAATTTTGGTTCCTTTGGCACTGTCACGGATTCCTCTTGTCAGTCGCCCAAGTGTCCTTGCCCTTACCTGAAAAAAAAATAAAGGTAAAGATTTAGTATAAAATACTCAGTAAGTTTTCCCATTTCCGGTATCAGACAATGCATCCACGAGTAGATAGCCCGTGGCTTATACAGCTACATCGGTTTTTTTTTTTATGATGAAAGGAAAACCAAAAGACGTACTATCTTGTCTTGAAACGCATGTCTAGCGGCACGTAGGCACACCGTCAAACATGATAATAACATGAACGTTAACCTGTCGCCCCAGCATGTCTAACAGCCCGTAGGCATATCGTCAAACATAATAATAACATGAACGTGAACCAATCGACTCACGCATGTCTAGCAGCCCGTAGGCACACCGTCAAACATGATAATAACATGAACGTTAACCTGTTGGTTCACGCATGTCTAACGGCCCGTAGGCACACCGTCAAAACATGAAACATGAAAATAAAAGTAACATGAATGCAAACCTGTCAGCTCACGCATGTTTAGCGGCCCGTAGGTACACCATCAAACATAATAATAACATGAACGTTAACCTATCAGTTCATGCATGTCTAGTGGCCCGTAGGCACACCGTCAAACATAATAATAACATGCGTCAAGGCAAGACAATAAACCGCTCTACTGGACTATTCATGCATCACATGCATAATATCAGTACTGATTAGAAATTTTAACATGCTCATAATACTTGTAACTGCCATGCATCTATCAAAACATAAGGTTAAACAAAAATCATGCTCCAGAGTCCACCAAGTAACTTGATAGGTCTAATCTAGGTCGCTTGGCACGAAGGCACAGGTAATAGTATCACTTACCTCAACTTGGTCTCAAAATTCTATCCTTAATAGCCCTTGGATAAAACTCAATTCAACCCTAAGACATTAACCATAAGTTTAGTTTAGCAACCATGGCTTAGGAAGTGAGTAAAAAGTTAAGTAAATCCTTGGGGTCCAAGTCCGAAGAATAACCAACCAACTTACACAAAACTTACCCAAACTAAAGTTCCCTGATGAAAAGAATGGTCTCTTCTTTGATAACAACGCCCTAGAATCTTCAAAAAACCAAATCCTGAAAGTCGACACAATAGGTCAAAACTAAATTGTTTCCAACACCAAGTGTCACTCCAAAAAGACTCAAACACCAACCCTTGCCCAAAATAATCCAATTCTTACCCAATCTCAAAAAGGCAGTGGTGGGCGAACGGTGCCAGAAGCAAAACTGGACGGTGGGGCTGACGTCGGCGAGGCGAGCGACGGTCAACTGGCACGGCGACGAGACAGCAGTGCTTGCGGCGGTGACATAATGGCGAGGCTGGCAGCAGTACTCGCGGTGGCAACAGAACGGCGAGGCTAGCGGTTGCTTGTGGTGGCGACAAAACTGTGAGGTGAGGCTGCTTGCGGCGGCGCTGGCAAAGAGGTCACGGTGAGGTGAGGCTGCTTGCGGCGGCTAGAGCTGGAAGGAAAAGAAGAAGAAGGAGAGAAGGGGGGGAGGCTACTTGCGTGGAGAGAGAGAGAAAAGAAAATTTACTTTTTTTTTCTTTTTCCTTTTCTCTTTTCTTTAACCTTTCCATAAATATATAACAAAACTAAACTTCCTCTTTTTCCTTTTAAAAAAACAAATTCCTTAATTATCTTTCAAAATATATATACTTATATATATTTTCCTTTTCCTTTAAAAAAAAAAGAATCTAATAAACTCATTTAATTATCTCCATAGATAATCATATCTCCCAAATACAAGCCAAAATAAAACTCAATTAATCCCAAATAATTAAATCATATTTTAGCTTAGCCAAAAACATAAATCTCATATAATTTATCCAAGTAGCTAACATAAAAAAAAAAACTTAATTACCAAATAAATCAGGATGTTACATTCTACCCCCCTTAAGAAACCTTGTCCTTGAAAGTTCTAATCCTGAAAAAGCTTGGGATAATGCATCCACATGTCGTCCTCACGCTCCCACGTGGCTTCCAAGAACTGGTGATTCTACCAAAGAACCTTCACCAAAGCTATCTCCTTATTGCGCAAAACTTTCACTTCCTTGGCAAGGATTCGAATGGGCTCTTCTTCGTAGCTAGGTTCTCATTTAAATGCAAAGGTTCATAATCCACAACATGAGATGAGTCTGCTACGTACTTCCTTAACATGGAAGCATGAAAAACATTGTGAACTGCAGAAAGAGATGGGGGCAAGGCCAACTGGTATGCTACAGGCCAACCCAGTGCCAAGATCTCAAATGGCTCGATGAAACGAGGTTTCAACTTACCCCTCTTGCCAAACCTCAACACTCTCTTCATGGGTGCCACTTTCAGAATCACCTTTCCACCTACCTAAAACTCGAGATCCTTACGCCTAACATCAGCGTAACTCTTCTGCCTGCTTTGAGTCGTCAACATTCGGGCCCTAATCCTCTGTATTGCCTCGTTCGTGGTTTGTACTAACTCAAGTCCTAGTAATTTTCGCTCACCAACCTCATCCCAGTATACGGGTGACCTACTACTCTTCCCATAAAAGGGCTTCAAACAGTGACATGAAAATGGTTACCTGATAACTATTATTATAGGAAAACTATATCAAATGCAGAGAGTCCCAACTCCCTGTAAACACTAGCACACAAGCACATAACATATCCTTCAGTGTCTGGTTTAAACGCTCAGTTTGACCATCAGTTTGTGGGTGAAAAGCCGTACTAAAATCCAAACGTGTACCTAATGCTGCCGAAGGCTCTTCCAAAAGCTGGAGGTAAATCGAGGGTCCCTATCAGACACGATGGATACTGGTACCTCGTGCAATCTTACCACTTCTTTCATATACAACTGGGCCCACCTACTCACTGAATATGTAGACTTCCCTGGAATAAAATGTGCTAGTTTGGTGAATCTGTCCACTATAACCCAAATTACTGTAAAACCCTTCGCCGTTTGCGATAAACCCACAATGAAGTCTATCGAGACATGCTCCCACTTCTATTCCGATATGCTTAAGGGTTACAAAAAACCTGTTGGCTTTTGTCTTGGGGCCTTTACTTGCTGACACACTAAGCACTTACTGACAAACTCTGCTATCTCCACTTTTATGTTATTCCACTAGTAGCAATGTTTTAGGTCCTGGTACATTTTCGTACTGCCAGGATGTATTGAAAATGGGAAGTTATGAGCTTCCCATAATAGATCGTTCTTGGGGTCACTATCTGCTGGTACACATAAACGTCTTCGAAAAGTAAGACCATTATCTGCTGACAAGGAGAACTCACCACCCTGTCTTATCTTCACTTGTTGCGCTACTTCAACTAAGTAAGGATCACTGCATTGAGCAACAACGATCCTCTGCCTTAAACTTGGTTGTATCGACAATTGTGCTAACTGCACAGACACCTCCCCTACCACCACTGCTATCTCGGTCTGCTCAAGGTCCTTACATAAATGATTCTGTCTAGTGACAAGGTCTGCTGAATGAGCTACCTTCCTACTTAGAGCATCCACCACTACATTTGCTTTTCCTGGGTGGTACAGAATCTCACAATCATAATCCTTCACTAACTCCAACCACCTACGTTGCCTCATGTTTAACTCTTTCTGAGTGAAGAAGTATTTTAAACTCTTGTGGTCGGTGAAAATCTGTATCTTCTTGCCATACAAGTAGTGCCTCCAGATTTTTAAAGAAAAAACAACAGCTGCCAACTCTAAATCATGTGTGGGATAATTCAGTTCATGGTTCTTTAACTGGCAGGAGGCATAAGCAACTACCTTACCTTGCTGCATCAACATGCACCCCAAACCTCTCTTGGAGGCGTCACTGTAAATAACAAAACCACCTGTTCCATCTGGTACGGTGAGAATTGGGGCCGTAACCAACCTTTGCTTGAGATCTTGGAAACTATCCTCACAAGCCTTACTCCAAATAAAGGAAGCTCCTTTTTTGGTCAACCGGGTCAGAGGGGTGGCTATACGGGAAAAGTCCTTCACAAAACGACGATAATAAGCCGCCAACCCCAAGAAACTACGTACCTCTCCGACTGTGGTAGGATGAGACCAACTCGTGACTGCCTCGATCTTTGCAGGATCCATAGATACACCTTCTTTGGACACCGCATGCCTTAGAAAGAACACCTGCTTTAACCAGAACTTGCATTTGGAAAACTTAGCATATAACTGTTGTGCCCTCAAAGTCTCTAGAACCTTTCGTAAATGTTTCTCGTGCTCCGCCTCTATCTTGGAGTAAACAGAAATGTCATCTATGAAGACTATCACGAAGGTGTCAAGAAATTCTTTAAACACCCTATTCATCAGGTCCATGAATACTGCAGGAGCGTTTGTCAACCCAAATGACATCACTACGAACTCATAAGCCCATACCTCGAATGAAAGGTTGTCTTGAGAATATCTCTGTCCTTTATCCTCAACTGATGATACCCTGACCGAAGATCAATCTTAGAAAACACTGTAGCTCCCTGCAACTGGTCAAACAAGTCATCAACCCTGGGAAGCGGATACTTGTTTTTTATAGTCACCTTGTTTAGTTCACTGTAGTAAATGCAAAGCCGTAATGACCCATCTTTCTTTTTCACAAACAGCACCGGCACATCCCAAGGGGACACACTAGGGGCGTTTGAAACCCTTATCCAACAACTCTTGCAACTGAACTTTGAGTTCCTTCAGTTCTGCTGGGGCCATTCTGTACGGAGCTTTCAAGATAGGAGTTGTGTCTGGCTCTAACTCGATAGCAAAGTCTATCTTCTGATGCGGTGACAGACCTGGGAGTTCCTCTGGAAAGACATCCGGGTAGTCACGTACCACTGGCTCCAAAGTCAAGGAGACCTCAGGCTCTCTAGTGTCGACAACACTAGCCAAGATACTCCAGGTACTCTGGTTAAGCTACCTTTGGGCTTTCATGGCAGAAATCACTTTGTGCAGGACCACGGTCCCCACCCCTTTAAATTTAAAGTTGGATCCCGTGGAAGGGTTAAAGATCACTTCCTTGCGAGAGCAGTCTATACTGGCATGGTTAGCAGATAGCCAATCCATGCCCAGAATCACGTCAAAATCTCGCATGTGCAAGACTATTAAAATCACATCCAGGGTATGACTCGCTACTTCAATCTGACATGCTTTTATCTTCTCCTTTGCTAACATAATTTCTCCAGACGGAGTGAAAACCGACAACACATAGTGTAAAGGCTCTAGTTCTAACATGGCATGCTTAACAAACAACGATGATATAAATGAATTGGATGAACCCGCATCAAATAATACTAGCGTAAAATGCCCCAAGATTGGGAGCGTACCTGTCACAACAGTGCCTGCTTTTTCGGGCTCTTATCGGTTGGTAGAGTAAACAAGACCTTGCTGATGTTGAGGCCTACCTGAACTTCTCTATTCACGACCTACAAACTGGTTCCCAAACCCGAACGTGCCTCTAGCAGGACATCTATCTATCGGATGCCCATCCTGCTTGCAATGAAAACAAACTCCGGTGCCTGCGAAACATCAACCTCAGTGACGTCTTCCACACGAGCTACACAATAGTCGCATTCTCTCCACCATACTCGCCTTGGTAGCCTGCTGCCTAAAATGTCGAAGCGGTCAGTCTGAGCCTTGAACCTTCTGATGGGGGTGAGGCTCGAAAGCCTTATGATCTTCCTTCCTCTTTTGACCTGAGGACGGTCCCATCCCAAACGCTCATGAAAATTCATCTCCTGACTGTGGGTCCACCTCGGCTACCAAGCAAAGTGCCTCAGCATGAGTGGTTGGTTTGAATGCTCACACGATACCTCGTATACTGTCTTTTAGGCCTTGGACGAATCTTTTTGCCCTTATAGCTTTTGTGGCGACCAACTCTGGGGCAAAATGAGATAAGGTGTCAAACTTCTGACCATACTCCTCCACTGACCTATGTCCCTGCCTCAGCTCCAAGAACTCCCTCTGCCTATTGTACCTCAAGTTCGCAGAGAAGTACTTCGCGCAAAAGCGCTCCTTGAATTGCTCCCATGTCACTGGACCCTCTCCTACCTAACATCCTTTCTGCCAACTGCCACCAGATCTGAGCTTTGTCGGTAAGCATAAAAATGGCACACTACACCTTCTGATCTTCTGGGCATTTCATATACGAAAGATCATTTCATTCGTGGATATCCATAATTCTGCATTGGTAGGGTTCTTTAGTGACTCATTGAAGGTACTGGGGTTGTACTTCTTGAAATCTCGCAAATGCTTGGCCTCCACCGAAAGGCCCTACATGTTTTGGTTCCGGATCATGTTTTGAGTCTAGACTTGCGGCACCTGATTTTGTGGTGGTGGTGTCTGATGGAACTGGGCAAACTGGGCCAGTCGTTCATCCATCAGTCCTTCACTTTACCTAACATAGCTGATGTAACTGCTTCCCCAATAGTGGCTGCCCAATCGGTACCCTCTGCTGGAGCGACGGGGGTGGACTGCGTCTATGGCAGCGTGGTCGTGTACTGGGCTCTACTTCGTGTCTGTGTTCGCGGCCACCTTGACCCTAAGGGGTCCCTAGGCAGCAAGAAATCATCTAGTACCAGAGGGTCCTGAACTTGTGGATCCTCATCATGAGGATCTTGATCCTGAACTAACAGATTCTGCTCTTCGGGAACACGCCCCCTTCCGATAACCCTATGACTGCCTCTTCCCTTAACACGAACCATTTTCCTGACAGCTATTCGTAACCACCCCTTAGCTACTTTTGATACTAGCACAAAACACATCAATTGCAATCATAAATGCTACTAACTCGGGTGCATATTATTCTAAATACTTTTCACAAAGAACATACCTGGCGACGACAAAGAATCTGTTATAGGCCAAAAGGTAAACCTGGACTTACATAATAAGTCAGTCTATAGAACCCTAAAACACGGGCTCTGATACCAACTGTAACAACCCCACCTTCTAGGACTACTAAAAAGGGGATCGTTACTGCATGCGTGCATAAATATTTCCATTTAGGAAAGATAAAGTAAATTAAAATAGAATAATCATGATTTTTAACTGCTTTAGCTATATAAGAAAATGTTCTGACATCATCTAAAAATCTTAAATCGTTCAACCCGGGCATCCTTTTTAATAAGAAACAAATTATATAAAAAATAATAATAATAAATTAAATTATAATAAATCCATGAATGAAATAAAAAAAAACAAAACAAAACATGCAAAAATATAAAGTGTCAAATGCGGAAGCGAATTCTGGTTCCTTTGGCACTGTCACGGATTCCTCTTGTCAGTCGCCCGAGTGTTCTTGCTCTTACCTGAAAAAAAATTAAAGATAAAAGTTGAGTATAAAATACTCAGTAAGTGATCCCATTAACGGGATCAGACTATGCATCCACAAGCAAAGAAAGATATCCCGTGGCTCATACAGCTACATCGATTTTTTTTTTATGATGAAAGGAAAACCAAAAGACATACTTTCTTGTCTTGAAATGCATGTCTAGCGGCCCGTAGGCACACCGTCAAACATGATAATAACATGAACGTGAACCCGTCGACCCATGCATGTTAATAGCCCGTAAGCACACCGCCAAACATAATAATAACATGAACGCGAACCAATCGACTCACGCATGTCTAGCGACCCGTAGGCACACCGTCAAACATGATAATAACATGAACGTTAACCTGTCGATTCACGCATGTCTAGCGGCCCGTAGGCACACCGTTAAAACATGAAACATGAAAATAAAAGTAACATGAACGTAAACTTGGCTCACGCATGTCTAGCGGCCCGTAGGCACATAACATGAACGTTAACCTATCAGTTCATGCATGTCTAGTGGCCCGTAGGCATACCGTCAAACATAATAATAACATGCGTCAAGGCAAGACAATAAACCGCTCTACTAGTCTATTCATGCATAATATACATAATATCAGTGCTGATTAGAAATTTAAACATGCTCATAATACTTGTAATTGCCATGCAACTAGGAAAACATAGGGTTAAACAAAAATCATGCTCCAGAGTCCACCAAGTAACTTGATAGGTCTAATCTAGGTCGCCTGGCACGAAGGCACCGGTAATAGTATCACTTACCTCAACTTGGTCTCAAAATTTTGTCCTTAATAGCCCTTGGATAAAACTCAAATCAACTCTAAGACATTAACCACAAGTTTAGTTTAGCAACCATGGCCTAGGAAGTGAGTAAAAAATTAAGTAAATCCTCGGGGTCCAAGTCTGAAGAATAACCAACCAACTTACACAAAACTTACCCAAACTAAAGCTCCCTGATGAAAAGAATGGTCTCTTCTTTAATATCAACCCCCCAGAATCTTCAAAAAAACCAAATCCTGAAAGTCGACATAATGGGTAAAAACTAAATTGTTTCCAACACCAAATGACACTCCAAAAAGACTCAAACACCAACCCTTGCCCAAAATAATCCAATTCTTACTCAATCTCAAAAAGGCAGTGGCGGGCGAATGGTAACAGAAGCAAAACTGGATGGCGGGGTTGACGTCGGCAAGGCGAGCGGTGACTGACTGGCACGGCGGTGAGACAGCGAGGCTTGCAGCAGCGACGGAACGACGAGGCTGGCAGCTGCTTGCGACGACGATAGAATGACGAGGTGAGGCTGCTTGCGGTGGTGCTGGCGAGGAGGAAAGGTGAGGTGAGGTTGCTTGCGGCGGCTAGGGCTGGAAGGAAAAGAAGAAGGAGAGAAAAATGGGAGGGAGGGGAGGGGGGGTGCTTGCGTGGGGACTGAGAGAGAGAAAAGAAAATTTACCCTTTTTTTTCTTTTTCCTTTTCTCTTTTCTTTAACCTTTCCATAAATATATAACAAAACTAAACTTCCTCCTTTTCCTTTAAAAAAAAAATTCCTATATTATATCCCAAAATATATATACTTATATATATTTTCCTTTTCCTTTAAAAAAAAAGAATCTAATAAACACATTTAATTATCTCCATAGATAATCAAATCTCCCAAATACAAGCCAAAATAAAACTAAATTAATACCAAATAATTAAATCATATTTTAGTTTAGCCAAAAACATAAATCTCATATAATTTATCCAAGTAGCCAACATAAAAAAAAAAATTAATTACAAAATAAATCAGGATGTTAAGTAACCGAGGTGATCACTGAGGACAAGCGCGAAGATGTTTGTGTAGTGTTGCGGTCGTGTTGTTGGAGCATTCGTGAGCAAGGAGAATGGAGACGAGTCGACAAACATTCGTAGCATTCTCTTTGTTTATTTGATTGTTCATGCTGTAATTTCTGTATTGATTGCATAACTGCTTGTTTTGTTTACGACTATAATTTGTAATGTTCATTCATGATTGTAATTTGGAATGATCTATTTTTTGCTGCTCATGGAAATCTCTAGTTCGATTTCCTTCAACTGGTATCAGAGCCAGGTTTGTTCTGATATTCCAAATTACAACTCTGTTTTGAACTCATTTTACAGTCACGGTGGGTTTCTGCATTTGTGGTTAATCATTTTCTGCATTTGTGGCTGAGTTAATAAATGTTTCGAGTTTAATTGCCTTTTGTTAAAGTTTTCTTCGATTTACAAAGTGTTAATTGTAAGGGCCTCTGTGTTTTTTGGGCATAATTAACTTTGTAATCGAGTTTGTAATTCAAAGTGTTTGAGTTAGTCGAGTTGTTTGTGATAAAGTTTCGAACCATAGAGATGTGGTTCTTAATGAAGAAGAAGACCAAACTTTGGTTGTATCGTGTAGCCTCAGGTAAACGATCGTTGGGATTTAACTAAGCGATCGTTTAGATTTTTCTAAATGATCGTATAGTATTTTCTAAACAATCGTTTAGCTAATGCTAAGTGATGGGGTAAATCACTTACTCTATCACGTAGTGTTGGTTGCCTGATCGCGTAGGCGCTGGAGGTAGGCGATCATAGTGAAAGCATGTGATTCTCATCGTTTAGTAAAAGGAGTGCACTAGACGATCGTGTAGTTAGTAAGCTTCATCGCTTAGTTACTACCTACACGATCGCGCATATACGATACGGAGGCACTAGCTAAGCGATTGCTTAGGCGATGGTGCTTAGCGGCATCGTAGTCGTTTAGACGATCGCGGAAGGTGGGTGTTGTGTGGAGTGTGCTAAGCGATCATGTACTTCAGGCTTCATCGCTTTATAAAAGGTATACGATCGTGTAGTAATAGCTAAACGATCATTTAGATTTTTCTAAACGATTGTGTAGTATTTGCTAAATGATTGTTTAGATTTTTCTAAATGATCATGTAGTATTTATTAAACGATCGTTTAGCTCTAGAAGTGTTGGTAAATGATAGAGCAAAGCATTTGTTTTATCATGTAGACGATCATGGGGAGTTTAGCACGCGGTGTTGGAGACGCGATACTTTGCTCGAGCAGTTGAAGACCCGATTCGCCTTTTTAAACCGGAGACTCCTTGTCTTTGTAATAGTTAGCTTTAATTTTATGGTTTTTAAGGAAATTTTACCCGGTTCATCAACATTGGTTTATTATACATGTGATGTATGGTGCTTATATGCCAAAGTATTTGACATATAGTTTAAAACCCACCTTAGGTTGTGCAATTATTCATGCATCATGTATTATAAATGTTATAATCGAGCATGAATAAATTATTTGAAAGCATATGCATGCATCATGAAATATAATAGTTATATTTTATATTCAGTGAGTATTATCATGCATCATCCTTTTATTATAAGTGTTATAGTCTAAGGGTGAATGGAAGCATGTTTTGCTTGTTTCATTGCAGTATTTGTATAAGTGTTATATAAAAGAAGTAGCAATGAATGGACAATGCATTGAGCATGACACTTAGGCTGTTTATAAGCGTTATGAATGCCTTGCATGTGTTAGCTTAGCGTTGTGGTGGTTGTTTCCGTTTATAAGTGTTATAAAGGAAATTAGACCTAAAATCAATAATAAAGAGTTGCATGCGAATTTAGGGTGAACTCAAGTTTTTTAAAAGGGTTTTAAAATTGGATTGAGATAGACATAAGTTCAAGTGGTTCTAAAGAGTTTAATAACCTAGTTTAATCTTTTAAAATCGGTTTAATAGGATTAAACATAAAAGATTAAATTTGTTGTAAACCAATCTATAAGGGACCTTTTGTCTAAGACGGGTTCTGGCTAGGATGGAGTTCTTAAGTTGACGGAAAAGTAACACCCCTACCTAAGAACCTACCTGGAAAGGTGAATTAGATATATTTTTGCGACGTTTTGGTCAAAGACTCCATTAAACTGTTTAATGGATGATGATCAAAAGTTGTTTAATTATCCAAGATAAAAGTTACTTTTGGGCAAACCTAAAAGTCACTTAATTAAAATCCTTAACCGTGTTTTTTTCTAAGTAAGTTAAACCCTAGGTTATAAAATACTCAATGGTAGAAAGAGGCGTACTGATATGTCTATGATTTCACTCATGTTTCTCCCTTATGTTCACACCGTGAGATTTATGCTTGGCCTCGTGGTGCCCTAGAAGCATTTCTCTATGGATGGTATTTACATGAGTCAATATCAAGATGGACGGAGATAGTATTTATGGTAAGTGGGTGAAGGGTGTATGTCAACACGTCCTATGGTCTCTGTCATTGGTTCACACTGTGAGATCATTCTGTATTCCCTCGTGTCGCCTTTGAGCATCCCTTGTCGGATGGGTTTTGTGCAGTTGGTCATAATCAAGGTGAACTCCAGAAATGGATAGGGTTGCTTTAGGTTTTGCCTCAATCGGATTTTTTCCCTTCGGATTGGCCTTTTGGGATGGATCTCTAGGGCCTAAAATGGCGAGTCACACTTACAGGAGATTGTTAAGTAATTTAATGATCTATTGGCCAAATCAATGATAACTAGTCGTTAAAGGAGCAAGAGTTGTTCTAGTATTAATGACTGGTTGAAAACTTCGCAATTTAGAGGAGGGATAACTGACCTCCCTTCAGCGGCTTTTGTCCTAAACCTTTGAAGCGTCATTGCGAAACTAGATGTCACACGGGGTTCATATTAGTTTTGCTAAAACCTTATTGGATGTTGTTTTGTTTTACAACGGGTACTTGCTTAAAACCTAACGTGGTTCAATGTGTTTTTATTTTTAGCAACTCGTTAGTATTTCCATTTAAAGCTTTTAAAATGACCGACTACTTACAGTGGAAAGAATTGTGTGAGACGAATTTCGTGGCAAACGACCTCGATCCCACTACTCTCCAAAAGAGGAGATAAGACAGTAAATATGATTTTTGGTCTTGGAGACGTGTCTAGTAGAGAATGATGATTCTTTCTGGATCCTTGATTCAGTTTCTGCCAATCATGTCAGTTTCTCTTACCAAGGATTCAGTTCCTGGCCAATGTTGCCACAAGGAGAGATGACTCTTTGAGTCGGTACTGGTGAGGTTGTTTCAGCTGTTGCTGTAGGGAGGCTGAAGTTATTTGTTGACAAGAAACGTTATCTGTTACTAGATAATGTTTTTGTAGTTTCTCATATTAAGAGGAACTTAATCTCGGTTTCTTGTCTCATTGAACAAGGTTATACTGTCTTCTTTTCTGAGAATAAAGTGTTTATTTTCAAGAATGGAATGGAGATTGGTTATGGTTCAATGGAAAATAACTTATATGTACGTTGTTAGTCTTAAAAGCCTTGTTTAACACTGAAATGTTCAGTATGGCAACAACAACTAAAAGACCAAAGGTTTCTTCTAAAGAAAACGTCCATCTTTGGCATCTGAGATTAGGTCACATCAACCTCAATAGGATTGAGAAGTTGGTGAAAAGTGGAAAAGGTTATAGAGCCAAGGAAGTCTTGAAGCTTGTACATTTAGACCTCTGTGGTCCAATGAATGTTAGATGATGATGGGCAGAAATGTACGTTATTATAAGCCTTTTATTTAGAATTATGAGGGCTGTTAAGTAGAATATGCGGTGATTATACAAGGATTCATGAGAAAATGAGCTTGTGTCGATCGGCATTAAGAAGCTCGGCTAACCCACTTTTATGTATTATTATGCGTTCAACTGTTTATTTTTGTAGCAAACGCAGAAATCGATCGCATGTGTATAAGCGAGGCTATCGCGAAGACGATCACATGCGTCCGTCGCATGGGTGTTGCGGCGATCAAGCGAATGTGGTCATCGCAGAGAGGTTGCGGCTATAGAGTAATAACCATAATAGAGGGATGAACGAAAGGGTGGTGGAATGCATTGACACTTCAGAAACCAAGCATGAACGCATACCTCAGGAGTGTCAAAAGGGGATGTTGACATTTCACCTACCATGCCATTAGCAGTAGAGATTAAGAAAAGGACCATCGCGCCACGAGTGTCAGATTCAGAGCAGGTCCATAAATGATGTCGGCGATCGAGCTCTATAAATAGAAGCCTTAGAGCATAATTTCAGATCATTCAAGGTTTTCTGTATGAGGGCAGATCCTTGTGATCCAGACCAAAGCATGAAAAGACAGTATTGAGAGTTCTTCATCCCCTCAACCATTCCGAGTGGCGACCAAAGCCTTCACTGGAGTTAGAGCTCGAGAGAGTCTACTCCACCGCCCATCCATGGCACCACCGACAGCCTTGACATACATCTGATGGAAGCAAGACATTGTTTCCATCTGGACCTCCATTTCTCTTCTATCCTTGTATTGTATTACATTGTGTCTTAAGAGATTAATACATTTTATGATCAATACATTTTTATATTTTCCTTTGATTCTATCTCCATCTTCATTTACTTAGCATCTTTCATTTTCATTTTATTACTAAGTGAGACTACTAGAGTATCGCATACTTAATCATATGACATAGACATATGAAGCATGTAGCAAACCACCGGGAGGTGTGCGTTGCTCGAGTATTGTGAGAAAATCATATTTGCATAATGTGAAGTTGTAGCAACGCTTGTCTATAAGCGGATGCAATGCTTGTCTATGAGTAGAGTCAGCAGCAACCAACTGCTCAGGAGGGTAAGTAGATGATCGCATTAAGCAATATAAGCAAGTATTCGCTAGAGATAGGATTAATCTTACGTCAACTTTATTTCATGTGATTACCTTGTCTTATGAGAGCATCATTCATCATTTAGGCATACTTGGGAGAGTAGTTTAAAATCTAAATCTAGACTCAGGAGAGCAGATTGAATCGCATAAGCAAGAATGGGGACTTAGGAATAAGCTCCGTTTACTACTACAGAGCGTATGCACCCTTTGAGTAGGATATGGTGGTATGTGGTCATCTTACCTATGTGTGAGAGCACATGAGCAAGAATAGAGACTTAGAAATAAGGCCTCTCGACACTATCGCATATACATCGCATGCGTCTACGTCCAGTGTGTATAGCATGATCGCATAGCATGCGTTGGCTGGGGTTACCCTTGCAGTCAAGCTTAGTGTTGGGATGAAGACATCCTCACCATTTTATCCTTTTTTCCATGCATTTTCTACACGTTAACAGTTTTCGTGTCTCTATCTCTCGCAGTCATACTTCCACTGCTTAATCTGTTAGTTAGGAGTAGGAGTAGCGCATAGACAATAACCCTCAACATTCTTTTATTTTTTGCTGCAAACACATTACTTCATGACATTTAGCTACAAGTCCCTGAGTTCGACCTTGGATCACCCGAGAAACTTGCGATCTCGTTATACTTGGCGAGAGCATAAGAAAACTTGTGATAGGAACGCATGGTCATTGCATACGAGATTAACGCATACTTTCCATTCTAACGTATGACCATTGACGCATGAGAATAAACACATAGCTTAAGACATGCATCATATATGTGCTTCTGAATTTTCATCACAAAGTTTTAGGTGTCGTTGCCGAGGACTTTGCAGCTAATAGTTTGTTGAGTTTTGTGTTTTTGCAGGCAACCTTTTTACCCTAGGAGTATTGTAGCTTGTGCGACCAGGTTGCAAACAATATTTGAAGTGTAGGCAATGCGTCGAAAGCCAGTATTGACCCTAGGATAGAAGGGCAATCAGTCGCATGATCTGATGCCAGTTCTAAGTGCGTCGTGGCCAACATGCGCCCAAAAATTGCAGGAAGTTTCACTGGTCGAGGCGAGCCCCTTGACCTAAGCAGTTAAGAACAATCGCTAGCATGGAAGACTCTTTGTGGTGATCTCACTCCAATTTCTCCAAGGACGTCTTTTACTCTATCTTTACCTTTATTTTCTAGTTTAGTTTATTTCTATTGTTATTTTGGATATGTGGCTGCTTTTTTAGATATGGTGCATTTTCTTCTTGTAGGTGCGAAAATAACTTTCCTTGGTGCGCAGTTTCAAAGGAAGAATCCTCTCCATCATTCAACGCATGGCTTCAACCGCATGAATTCTGAAGCATGATCGCAAGTGTTATTCTACTCAAAGGTTCTTTTCTTGTTATCTTGCATGCATTATCCTTTTGAAATTCTCTTTTGCACGCTTGCCTACCTTTGCAATGCATCTATGATGTTACGTATAATTCACTACATCCGCTAACTAATTATTGCAAAGCTCACCTCACTTTTAGTAGCTTCTCCAAAATTTGACAGTCTAAGTTCTATTATATGTAAACCTCTGCTCAAACATTTGTTACCACATTCCTATTTAGTTTGTCTTTAGCTTTGCGGCGAGAGCGCTGCCAATCTCTAAGTTTGAGAGTGGCAGCGGTCCAGAAAAAATATGTTCACTACATTGCGATGCTTTTATAAAAATTAAAAAAAAAAACAAAAAACTCCATTGTCAGCGTAATTGGGAAACCCATGCTGATAAGAGTTAATTTGTGAAAGGTACTTACCCGTAGTTGGATACTTCGCATGACACACGTGCAGGTAAGCCATAACGAATGTAAGTGGCCAAGATCAATGCATAAGAGCAACTCCTCTGTCTGGCGCAAAATCAAGCCAAAACAAGAGTTGAGTTGAATATGGCACGCAACCAAAGTTGGTTGTCTGCATGACATACATGGGGGCAAGCCAAAATGAAGAGCATAACTAGGTTCAATGTCGTGTTCTATTAATAAAATCGCAAAGCTTTGAATTGTTTCAACGAACGCATTGTTAAAAGCTAAACGCAAGGTTGTGGGGAATGAGTAAAAAGTTTTTTGGCAGAGGCGTGCCGGATTTAAGCTTAAAATAGATCTATTTGAAGAAGTAGCCGAAAGTTGGGAAGAGCGTTGTTGCCAAGGTTAGAGGGATGAGTAAATTATATTCTAAGAGCTGGTCATCGCAAGGGAAAGCTAGAGGGCGAATTATAAAGCATGCTTGAGGACAAGAATGATTCTAAGTTTGGTGGTGTGATGACGGGTAGAAATGTACATTATTATAAGCCTTTTATTTAGAATTATGAGGGTTATTAAGTAGAATATGTGGCGATTATACTAAGGATTCATGAGAAAACAAGCTTGCGTCGAACGACATTAAGAATATCGGCTAACCCATTTTTATGCTTTATTATGCGTTCAACTATTTATTTTTGTAGCAAACCCAAAAATCGATCGCATGTGCGGAAGCGAGGCTATCGCCAAGACAATCGCATGCGTCCGTCGCATGGGTGTTGCGGCGATCAAGTGAATGCGGTCATCGTAGGGAGATTACGGATACAGAGTAATAACCATAATAGAGGGATGAACGCCAGGATGGTGGAATGCGTTGACACTTCGAAAACCAAGCATGAATTCATACCTCAGGAGTGTTAAAAGGTGATGTTGACATTTCACCTACCACGCCGTTAGCAGTAGAGATTCAGAAAATGACCATCGCGCCGCGAGTGTCAGATTCAGAGCAGGTCCATAAATACTATCGGTGATCAAGCTCTATAAATAGAACCCTTAGAGCACAATTTCAGATCATCCAAGGTTTTCTACCTGAGGGTAGATCCTTGTGATCCATACCAAAGCGTGAGAAGATAGTCTTGAGAGTTATTCATCCCCTCAACCATTCCGAGTGACGATCGGAGACTTCGCCGAAGTTAGAGCTCGAGAGAGTCTACTCCACCGTTCATCTATGGCACTACCGGCAGTCTCAACACACATCTAATAAAAGCAAGACACTGCTTCCATCTGGCCCTCCATTTCTCTTCTATCCTTGTATTGTATTACATTGTGTCTTAAGAGATTAATACATTTTGTGGTCGATGCATTTCTATATGCTAGCGACTGTCCGACACATGTGCTAGCGACTAACCCAAAGAATTTGGAACCGCGTTCGAAGGTTTGCCTTTTTGTAGGCTTCCTCAAGGAAACGAAAGGTAGATACTTCTATGATCCAAGTGAGAACAAAGTGTTTGTTTCCACAAATGCTATCTTCTTGGAAGAAGACCACATGAGGGATCATAAGCCATGAAATAATTTCGTTTTACATGAGATCTCTAGTGAGACTGAGACTACTGAGAGTTCAACAAGAGTTATTGAATAGGTCAACAAATCAACAAGAGTTGTTGACGTCAAAATGTCTAGTCAACCAGCTCAAGAGTTGAGACTGCCTTGACGTAATGGGGGGGTTATAAACCCACCGGATCGCTACATGGGATTGACTGAAGCCCACAACGTCTTTAAGAATGATGGGGTCGAGGATCCGTTGTCTTTTAAGAAAGCAATGGAGAATGTTGACAAA
Organism: Benincasa hispida; assembly: GCF_027475165.1. Classification (NCBI taxonomy): domain Eukaryota; kingdom Viridiplantae; phylum Streptophyta; class Magnoliopsida; order Cucurbitales; family Cucurbitaceae; genus Benincasa; species Benincasa hispida. Next base: position 39,043,093 of record NC_143485.1, on the reverse strand, counting down.
GATGAATGGGTTAAGGCCATGAAACAAGAAATGGAGTCTATGTACTTCAATAACGTCTAGGAGCTTGTTGATCCACCTGATGGGGTAAGACCTATTGGGTGTAAGTGGATCTTTAAGCGAAAGAGAGGTGTAGATGGAAATGTGCAAACCTTTAAGGCTAGACTCATGGCAAAGGGTTATACCCAGGTTGATGTATGAGATACATCTAGTGGAGGATTAATGTAAATGAAATTTACATTAAGTACCATGGAATAGAAAAAGAACTATGGTTTATATGTTTCATGACATAAAATATTAAAACTATAGGTTATAAATATAGAACAATAAGTTGGTTATCAATTATATTGATAATAATATTAATTATTTGGTAATTAAATCTTTTTCTCTAATAACCAATTGAGTGGGAGGTTATTGGTGGTTTATGGTAACCATGAGATAAAAGGAATATTGTTTTTCTCATTTTTAGTAATGTTGAAATTTGAGATTTGATGAATTCTCTCTCGGAAAAACATCTAACGGTGCTTGTCAAGTAAATATAGATTTACTAAGCAACAACTTATTTTAGTAAATGATCGTGTAGTGTTTTGTAGACGACAGACACTGAGCTAAACGATGAGCTGAACGATCGTTTAGCTTTTGCTAGATGATCGCTTAGCTTTAGCTAAACGATTGGGCATCGACCTATACGATAGGTCTCGTCTTCTCCCACTTGCCCAATCGTGTACAAAATTGTTCATTCCTTCTTCGTCTGCCTCACACCAAGTCCAAACAGAGCCCACCCTCTACATTCTCACACTGAGAATACCAAGGTACACTTCTTGGTGGTCATACTCAACTCGACACTATCGAGGCTCTATGGAGGCCGTTCATGTTGTTAGGGAGTTCGTGACCGAGGCGATCGCTGAGGACAAGTGCGTTCGTGTAGTGTTATGGTCGTGTTGTTGGAGCATTCGAGGCTACTGTGTTCGAGCGTTCGTGAGCAAGGAATGTGGAGACGAGTCGACAAACATTCGTTGCATTCTTCTTACTTATTTGATTGTTCATGCTGTAATTTCTGTATAGATTGCATAACTGCTTGTTTTGTTTACGACTGTAATTTGTAATGTTCATTAATGATTGTAATTTGGAATGATCTATTTTTCACTGCTCATGGAAATCTCGAGTTTGATTTTCTTCAGTCTTCTCGCGGCCCAACAAAATAATGAGTTATTGATGAAAAATCATGAATCTCGACCAACTGGAATGATACTATTCCATGAAGTGAATGCTATGAATTTAAATAATAATCATGGTCGAGGTCCTGATCATGGCAGGGGAAGAAATAATTATTATTTTCGTGTTGGTCATATTAATCATTCAAATTTCAAAAGAACCACACAAAACGATGATCACAAAGGAAAAGCTCTACAAGATAAGAATTCAAAAAGTATTGAGAATAAATGCTTCCGATGCGGAATGACTGAGTATTGATCACGTACCTGTCATACATCAAAACATTTAATTCACCTCTATCAAGCCTCCTTGAAGGAAAAAGGGGAAAATATGGAAGCAAATTTTACATACCAAGATAATGATATATTTGACCTATCTCATATGACAAATTTGGATGTGACGAACTTTTTTGAATTTCCTAAAGAGAAGATTGACGCAGTTGATGGACATCAAGTGTTTCTTTTGATTTTGAGAATATCTAGACTTAATGTTGTTGTTTTCTTTCATCTCTCTTCATTTTTTTTAGTAACATTGGTATATTTTAAGTGTTGTTTTCCTTATTGTAATTATTTTCTTTTAATGAAGAAACATGGATCATTTTCATATGTTAGGTGTTTCATAAATGAGTAAAGAAGATCTATGTCTGGCAGACAGTGCAACTACAGGCACAATACTTACAAATAAATAACACTTTTCCAAACTGACAATGATAAAAGCAAAAGTAAATGAAATATCAAGTTCTGCAAACTTGATCGAAGGTTTTGGAAAAGCAAATATTCTTTTACCTAGAGGAATAAAATTTACAATTGACAATGCATTGTTCTCTAGTTAATCATTGCAATGGTTATCATATTGAGACTGATAGTAAGAATAATGTGGAATATCTATATATTATTTCTACCATCTCAAGTGAAAAATGTATATTGGAAAAATTGTCTGCTTTATCTTCTGGATTGTATTATATTTATATACGAGTAATTGAAACATATGCAACAATAAACCTGAAGTTCATGAATCAAGACAGATGTACAATTTGGCATGACCGATTGGGTCATCCAGAATCTATAATCATGAGAAGAATTATTAAGAATTCAAATGAATACTCATTGAAGCACCAGAAGATTCTTCAATGTAATGAATTATCATGTGATGCTTGCTCTCGAGGCAAACTAATAATTAGACCATGACTAACTAAAATGGGGATTGAATCACTGTATTTTTAGAATGACTTCATGGTGATATATTTGGACCTATTAACCCACCAAGTGGATCATTTAGATATTTTAGGCTATTAATAGATGCATCCAATAGATGGTCACACATGCTTATTATCAAGTCAAAATCTTGCATTTGCAAGATTACTTGCTCAAATAATTAAGTTAGGAGCAAAATTTCTTGATTATACAATTAAGACCATTCGTCTTTATAATACCGGTGACTTTACATCCTAAGCTTTTGATAATTATTGTATGTCAATTGGGATAAGTGTTGAACATCTTGTAGCTCATGTTTATACATATAATGGTTTAGTAGAATGATTTATAAACGTTTGCAATTAATTGAAAGATCATTACTTATGATAGCTAAGTTTCCTTCATCTATATGGGGACATGTTATTTTGCATGCAGCGTCACTTGTACGCATTAGGCCAGTAGCTTATCATAAGTACTCGCCATTACAATTAGCTTATGGTCATGATCCAAATATTTCCTACCAGTATTTTTTGGCGTGCGGTATATGTTCCTAAAGGATCTCTGTGAAGGGTGCGTAGCGGAAGTAAATTGTCCCAATTCTAAAAAATTTATATAACGCAATTTTATAGAGAAACAAAAAAGATCATGCATTTAAATAAAAAAAAACATACAACATGCTTGAGAAACTAAGAGAAAAAAGGAATAGAAGACTTACCCATGAAGAACGAAATCTTCATGTTTCTTCTTCACTGTGAAAATCACGAACAACAAAAAGGGCATTAATACAAAAGCAACCTCAGTATTCTTTGGATGAAAATCCAGGAGGAGTGGACTCTAACTATTTTGGTGAGGGAAGGGATTGAGAAAGGAGAAGAGTGAGATCTGATCCAAGATATCAAAAACTACCTTGTGTGATTTTTCTACGTTTCCTTTCTTCACTACACACCAAAGAAGAAAGAAGGGGAGGGAGTTACAACTCCCTCCCATATAACATTAATTCAAAAATAAATAAATAAATTTATTTAATAAATTATGTAATATATATTCATATGATAACTACCTTATCACATAATATATATTAAACTATATGTTATTTCAAATATAACATACCTTTCTCTCACCAATGACTTTTAATATAAATCACATTTATATTAATTTTAACCATATGAATCCAATTCATATAATTAATATTTGAATCATATTCAAATATTTATTTCTTCCCATAAATACTTAATATTATAATGTATCAAATACATTATAGTAATTATATCATATACAATTCAATTAAATTAATTATATCACATACATTTCATTCTCTCAATTAATTTGAACAATTCAAATTAATCCAAAAACTAATTCTCATTAAAATTTGTTGACCTGCTGAGGGGACCTCATGGACTTGTAGCTTGGAGATCCAACGGTACGTGAATAATTATGCCCGTCAGCTATATTCTTTACACTACAGATATATTTTTGTATCCATTGGATATGACCAATCAACAGTACAATGAACATTCACAAGTGCCCGTAAGTACAACTAGGCCAAAATTACCATTTTCCTCATGTAGTTACTTCTAACTCCTTAAGTACCATTAGTCCCTCTAATGAACAATAAATCATAGTCTAACTATGACCAAACCCCTTTCAGGCCAGGAGAGGGTGTGGCACTACATTATTCAAGCCTCGGAATCAGCCTTTAAAGGAGCAATTTATCTACTTACCTCAATGTTGGGGAATGAGTGAATTCCTTCTTATGTAGCTATGTTCCCAACTCCCCAATTAGATGAATCCCCAAAATGATAGGCTTGTTGAGTTGACGATCTGGTCATTCTTACCCATACAAACTAAAAGACCACCCTCATAGGCAGAAGTTTCACAACTCACTCAGGATTCATGTCATGTTACCTATGGTCATCCTAGTGAAATATAAATCTCTATTATGAACGGCGTTATATAATTAGACTAAACATTTCATAGTCCGGTCTTATACAAACTCCTTTGTATAGAATATCCTCGCTCACATGTCTTGACATGAACGATGAAGATCAGATCATTTGTAGCACTTTACAACAATTGTAACATCTTCAAAATGGGTTATACTCATATTGTCACTAGGATAAGGTATCCAGCCTTATCCATCTACTACAGACCATTTAGGTTATCACTTAAATATGATCCACCTGTATGTCTCTACATACATGTTTAAGTTATAAGATAATCTTGGATGTTAGTTTATTGGTTTGTGGTTAATGCAATTAATTTTGAAATAAAACATCAAATATTTTATTACATAAATAAAAAGTTTGTACGTTACAATTACAAACTATATGACCCTAAGAGACTTAGGGCATCAACCCCAACAGTTCCAATTGTTCCACCACAACACACTAAGATGAGTCCTCAAAAGAGGTTAGGAATATATGTTGGATATGATTCCTCATCAATTATTAAATATCTCGAACCCCTGATGGGTGATGTATTTACTGCACGATTTGCTGATTGTCAGGAATTAAGAAATTGGAAAAAAAATTACATGGAATGCATCGTTGTTGTCTCATTTAAATATCCGTATAGCACTACAAGAAAAATGAGTTCTCCCAACGCCTAAATAGAGCGTCGAGAGTTAGGTCGTTGGGAGAGAAGGTCTCTCTCGGCGACGTAAAGGCCCGTCGGGAGTTCCCGAGGAACTCCAGACGATTAAAATAAGCAACGAGAGTTCTGTTTGTTAGCCGGCGGGAGAAGCGTCTGGTTTAAGCCAGACCCCTTCTTCCCCATCTCCCCCATTTTCCCAAAACCCTAACCCATCTTCCCCCTAACCGGCGCCACTGCCCATTTTTCCGCCTCTCCCTCTCAAATTTTTCCCTCACCGCCCCTCCTTCTCCCATTTTCCTCATTCTTCTCCGCCATTCTCTTCATTCTTCTCCACCATTCTCCCTCCTTCTCCCCATTTTCCCATCCTTTTACACCTTGCCGCCGCCCTCACCACGCCGCTCATTTCCCATTTTTCCGCCCTCGCTGCACCCCTTGCCGGCCGCTCCTTTACAATATTTCACAAAGATTGTTTTTCCACCAACTCCTCTCCCTCCCTCTCCCATTTTTCTCCCATTTTTTGCCCATTTTTCCTCCATTTTTTTGCCGCCGCTCCTCCCTTCGGTCAGCAACTGCAATTAACTGCCCCCCGCTATCGTCGTCTCCTTGTCGGTAATCTTCTCATTTTATTTTATCTTTTATATTTATTTAAATCATTATTTCACATTTTTTTGTACAAATCATGCCCATTAAAATGTGTTTCAATATTGTATTCGCTTTTGTTAATTCTCTGAAATTGTTATACAAATCATGCCCATTAAAATCTTCTCTAAATTTTTTTGTACAAATCATGCCCATTAATATCTCATCAATTTTGCAGAATATATTTGTTTTATAATTCTCTGAAATTGTTAAGAGTAATTTTATAACGAACATGTCATAATTCATTAGAGATAAACATTATAAAATTCTTTTAATTTTCAAGTTGATTATAACACTATGTTTATGTCTACAAAATGATATGATGTTGGTTATTTGGAGCCTAAGCATGCATGATTTAACATTTCAAACTTTCCTTGAAAGGAGAGAGAAAATTAGTACATAGATGCTATGTGCTATTTTTAGTATATGAACTTTTTTATGCTTATATATTTGTGTCTAATAAATCTATAAATCTATAAATCTAAAAAATATAAAATAAATCTTTAAACCTCCAATTTGATACTTAATAGGTCCCTAACACATTTAATATTTTAAAAAAGTTTAAAGAATCTACTAGACATAAAACTAAATTTTGTGTCTAATAGAAAATTGAACTTTAAATTTTGTGCCAATAGGCTTGTAAATTTTAGAAGATGTTGAATAGATGAAAGGCCTATATTAGATACAAAATTGAAAGCTTGAGATGTACTAAATAAAATATTTGAAAGTTGTTAAGACAATTTAAATGGTCTAGGGACCTATGTGTTTATTTTGCCTTAAAAATGAAAATTATGGAATTCAATACTTAATAATACCTTGTACTTTGTCCTTTAATCCAAGTTATTGTTTTGGATTACAAGTTGGTCAGAAAAAATTTATTTTTAAAGATGAATAAAGAATGGATTAAACTAAGAAATCAGTTATCAGTGGAGTATAGAGAAGGAGTATCACAGTTCTTAGATATGGCAAGGTTTCGTGTTAATGATTCCGGACGAATAAGATGTCCATGCAAGAATTGTATGAATTCAATTTGGGAAAAGAAAGATATTGTGGAATGACATCTATTAACATATGGAATATCTCCCTCATATTATGAATGGGTATATCATGGAGAGCCAGTAAACTTATCTAGAAGTCATACAAGTCATTCAATACAGGATGTTAAAGTAGATAGTATAAGGAGTAATGCTGTCGAAGAAAATGAGATGTTGAATCTTGTAAACGATTTACAAGTTTCAATTGAAAACGAAAATGCAAATGAAGGAAGGATTGAGAATGAAATGTCCTTTAATGGTCAAGAAAGAGATACCACGAACTTATTCGAGGATATGACTGAAGCACGTAATGAATTATAACTGGGTGTTCGCAATTTTCGTCCTTGAACTTTTTAGTGAAGTTGATGCATATCAAAGTTCTGAACGGCTGGAGTAACAAAACGTTTGACATGTTGCTGGAATTGTTAAAAGCAGCATTTCCAGCTGGCACCTCTATACCTACTTCCTTTTATGAAGCCAAGCGAAAATTACGTGATTTAGGCCTAGGTTATGAGTCTATTCATACGTGCAAATATGATTGTGTATTATATTGGAAAGAGTTTGCAGATTTGCAACAATGCCCTGTTTGTGGTGAGTCTCGGTACAAAGTTAATGATGGCAAGGGTAAAAAAATACCACATAAGGTATTGCATCATTTTCCATTGATACCGAGATTAAAACGATTGTTTTCATCAAAAGAAAGCGCTTCTGATATGAGATGGCATAAAGATAAGCGAGTTGAAACGGAGGATGTATTGCAACATCCAGCTGATGCAGAGGGGTGGAAACATTTTGATCGTGAATTCCCTCATTTCGCTTTAGATCCTCGAAATGTTCGTTTGGGATTAGCTTCAGATGGCTTCAATCCGTTTGGAAATATGAGCACTTCTTATAGTATGTGGCCATTGGTGATAATTCCTTATAATTTGCTCCCTTGGAAATGCATGAAGGAAACAAACTTCTTCATGTCTTTGCTCATACCTGGTCTAAAATCTCCTGGATAGGAAATTGGTGTTTACTTGCAACCGTTGACTGAAGAGTTGAAATAGTTATGGACAATTGGTGTGTGAACTTATGATTCTGTTGCTGGTGAGTTTTTTCAACTATATGCTACCTTATTATGGACGATTAATGACTTCCCTGCGTACGGTGACTTATCTGGGGATTTATTACATAAGTAGTGAACAAATTCAATGAATTTTCAAATTTGGAGTACAAAAGGTTATCAAGCATGTCCAATATGCAAAGAAGATAACTCGTCCTTCGGGATAAGAGGGAATATCATTTATGGGACATTGACGTTATCTTCAAGAGAATCATAGTTGGCGTTGAAGTAGACAACATGATGGAAAAGTTGAACGTAGACCTCCACCAGTCGTAATGAATGGAGAAGAGATATTACAACAAATAAATACGCTAAACTTTTCTAATCTTAACAAACATCCATCGAAGCAAGATAAAAAAAGAAAGTGAATTCTAAACTGGATTAAAAAAAGTATTTTTTTTCGATCCAGACTATTGTTACGACATAAATTGAATGTAATGCATATTCAAAAAAACATATACTACAATTTAGTGGGCACATTGTTAAATATTGAAAGAAAGATAAAGGATACAACGAACGCTCAATTAGACTTACAAGATTTGAAGATAAGAAAGGACTTACACTTGATACAGGTCGATAACATATTTGTAAAACCACATGCAGCATACACATTAACAAATGGTGAACGGATTTCGTTTTGTAAGTATTTGAAATTAGTGAAATTCCCTAATGGATTCGTATCTAACATATCATGATGTGTGAATGACAAAGATGGAAAAATATCGGGGCTGAAAACACATGACTGTCATGTGTTGCTTCACAGACTACTCCCTATTGGTATTCGAGCATACCTACCGAAGAACGTATCCACTGCTAGTGTTGAGTTGTGTACATTCTTTCACGACTTATGTGCAAAGACAATATGTGTAAGTGATTTGAACAGACTACAAGCAGACATCATAGTCATACTTTGTAAATTGGAGAGAATATTCCCACATGCCTTTTTCGATGTAATGGTACACCTTGCAGTTCATCTACCATATGAAACCAAAGTGGTGGGTCCAGTTAGTTACAGTTAGATGTATCCTATTGAAAAAAGTTTACGAACATTAAAACAATTTGTACGGAACAAAGCACGTCCCAAGGGGTCTATAGCGAAAGCATATGCAATGAATGAATCATGGAACTTCTGCTCGCGATATCTAAGTGGGATTGAAATGAGATTCAATAGAGATGAACGAAGTGATGATAACATTCCCGATCATGAGATATTTGGTGAATTTGAATTATTTAGGCAGAGGTTACGACCATTAGGGGCATCAACTTTACGGACGCTATCAGTAGAGGAAAAGCGAATTGCACATTGGTACATTCTCAACAATTGTAAAGAAATAACAGACTATCGCAAGTACGTTTCAAACTTTTTCCTTTTCTAAATTCTAGGGTATCTCCTTTGATATAACATTTAAATGATCAATTTTGCAGGCAACATTTGAAGTTAATTCGTCGTGAAGCTCAAAGCGCCTTTGACTTATATATAAAACATCAATGCATATTTACCAATTGGTTCAAATCTTAGGTATACATAGTCATTTTGTAGGCAACAGTTGAGGGATGATTCATTTTTCGTAGTCATTTTTAATGTATAATTAATTATCAGGTTCTACAACGGCGCGAGAGAGAAGATATCTCCGATGATTTCTTTTCACTTGCAATGGGATCTTCGTTTGAGGTGCGCTCTTACAATGGATGCATTGTTAATGGGGTACGATTTCACATTGTAGAACGTGATAATCATCGAGCTACACAAAATAGTAGAGTCCTAGTGGTCGTGGAGATCAGTGAAAACACAATTGTGGATAACAATTTTTACGGTGTTGCAGACGCAGTATTAGATTTCCAATATGCGAATAGAAGACGCGTTTTCTTGTTGAAGTATAGATGGTTTGACACAGATAACAACAAAATTAATAGGACACATGTGGATTTAGAATACAAATCGATCAATACATCACACTTTTGGTATGTCGATGAGCCTTTCATCTTTGCTATCCAAGCACAATAAGTCTTTTACATTAATGACATCAAACATGGTAGCAATTGGAAAGTTGTTCAAGTAGTCCAAAATAAACGAATATGGGATGTACCGGAAGTGGATGATGTTGAAAACGCACAACTAGATTTACTAGAAATTGTTGGTGGTGTCCGAGTGGATGAAACCATTGAGGAGGTTACTTAATGCAGAGTTGACGTTGATCCTACAGTTGTGGAAAGACCAATTATTGTACATGGCGATCATGACTTCATAAACGATGATGATGAAGAACAACTATCTCCCAATAACAGTTCAAGTGCTGATGAATAATTTGAATTAGATTACGATGATGAGTAATGATGTATCTACTGAATTCTCTTTTTCTCTAGCTTGCAAGTATTTATTATTAATTTAATATTGTTTTCTCTTTTTTGTGTTTGTATAGATATGATGTCAACCCCAAATAGGCAACAGGAGGCTGATGAAGAATTCCAGGAGATATATCTAGGCAACACGGTATCTTCTGTGGGTGATACTTCAGGTTAGTATATTTTGAAATATATTTTGTTAACTGAAATACATTATAAATTGTTTTAAATTTTTTATTCTTCAAATAGTAGCTCAGCATCCACTCAGAAGAAACGAGAGCATTTGCGGAACATCGAGTTGGAAAAATACGTCCAAAAACATGGGAGAATTACAATCGTGATAAATGAGGGGGAGACGAAACCGATATCTCAACATTCGGTACGATTTAGTAATGCGATCGACGTCGCCGTAAGATCTACATTTCCAGTACGTTGTCATACTTTTGTTGAGGTTTCAAACGAGTTCATAGAATTGGCTAAGAGTCAATTATTGGTAAGTAATTATAAGTTTATTCTTTTATAGTCATGAACATCATCTATGCTAATTCTTCCCTCCCTCTTTTGTAGCCTCATTTCAAACTTGATCTGTCCAGTCAACGACTTAACTATTTTATAGAACATCAAATGCAATACTTCTTCAAAGAATTTAGAGCATATTTGCACAGACATTACAGAAAATGTGGAGATCCTTAGCAAGCTCGTGCCAATTTGCCTAGGTTGCTTAAAAATAGGCCAGAAGATTTGTACTTTTTCTGTGACCACTTCGAGAGTGAAGCGTTTCAGGTAGAATATTTATGGCATGTAACATTTGCTGCATTTACTAATACATCACACTATTGACATATTTTTTTTCTTCAAATGTAGGAAATGTCTGTGACGAACAGGGAGAATAGAGAGAAATTATCGTTCGACCACATAGGTGGACTGAAGTTATTCCTGCAAATTTAGGCAGAGTTGCAGGCAAAGGAGGGTCAAGAAATAAGACGTGTTGACCTATTTAGGGAAACACACTCTAAAGGTGGAAAGTTTGTGAACGAGGCAGTTGAAAATGCACATGTAACATTTTTTGTTTTACTATCGTGTTTTTTTTCACTTTTAACTTTAGTCGCTCGTTCTTACCCATTTAATTATTATGTCTAGCATCAAATGTTGGAATTACAATCCAGCTCCCACTCTAGAAGGTTCTCAACCACTAAAGGGGATGAAATCTGTGAGACGGTTTTGGGTAGACGACCCGGATATTCAAAAGCCCTAGGTTGGGGCCCTAAGCCTAAGTCAAGAAGAAGTAGCATCTCATCAAGCTCGTCATCTACTCAAGGAACAGAGGCAAGAATGGAGGAATTGAAAGCCAATTTCCAACAGTCTCAGTCGAGGATTAAGGAACTTGAAGACGTTCAGAAAAAAATGGAAGAGGATCATGCAAGACAAATGGAAGAAATGAAAAAAATGATTGAAGACATGATACGATCACATAGAGGAGACCCATCAAATTAGGTAATACATTATTTAGTTGTCTAATATGTTGCTATCCTGTAGTTATGGTAGCAAAGTAGTTATGTCTTAAGTAGCTTTATGATAATTAAAGAATTATTGGCTATCCTGCAGTTATGGTAGCCAAACAACTGGATTTTGATGTGTTTTTTGTGGGCTATCTTGTGTATTTATGAATGTTCACGAAGTTTAATGTGTTGTGGGGGGGGGGGGGGGGGTGGTGCGTTGAGATTGGGTTAAACCATTTTGGGGACAAATTTGAGTTTTATGTGTGTTGGTCATTGTTTACTCGTTTTGTATGTTTTTGATATTCGGAAGGTTCCATGTTTGTCGTGGGGGGTGGGTAGAGTTTCATTACACCTTTCTTGTCCTTGAACTTAGCTATTTTGTGTATTTATGAATGTTTAGGAAGTTTAATGTGTTGTGAAGAGGGGGGGAGGGGGGGTGAGATTGGGTGGGACAAATTTGAGTTTTATGTGTGTTGGTCATTGTTTACTCGTTTTGTATGTTTTTTTATGTTCGGGAGGTTCCATGTTTGTCGTGGGGGGTGGGTAGAGTTTCATTACACCCGTCTTGTCCTTGAACTTGGCCATTTTGTGTATTTATGAATGTTTACGATGTTTAATGTGTTGTGAAGGGAGGAAGGAGGAGGGAGGGGGGTTGAGATTGAGTTAAACCATTTTGGGGACAAATTTGAGATTTATGTGTGTTGGTCATTGTTTACTCGTTTTTTATGTTTTTGATGTTCGGTTGGTTCCATGTTTGTCGTAGGGGGTGAGTAGAGTTTCATTACACTCGTCTTGTCCTTGAACTTGGCTATTTTGTGTATTTATAAATGCTTACTAAGTTTAATGTGTTATGGTGGGGGGTTGAGATAAACCATTTTGGGGACAAATTTGAGTTTTATGTGTATTGGTCATTCTTGAGGCGTTTTGTGTGTTTTTGATGTTCGGGAGGTTACATGTTTGTCATGGGGGGTGGGGTAAAGTTTCATTACCACCCGTATTGAAGTTTGAACGTGTTGTGGATGTTTATCGATATAACATTTCAATGTATTTATTTTATTGTAGAATGCTATTCGGAGATGAACTGGGACAATAGTTGAAGATGTTGTGTTCGAGACGTGTTCTAGATGTTGTTTTGATTTTATTTCTTTTATGTATTTGTGATATGAATGTTTATGAAATTCTAGTATCGACTTCGTTTGGATATTGTAATTTTTTATTTATTTGTTATAATATGGACTTCATTTTCGTTTTTTAATTATGTGAATCTTTATTTGGTTTAATATGTTTTACAGGTTTTCAAATTAAATTTTAAAAAATTACAAACAATATATTAAATTTTAATACTCCCCACGCATATAGTATCTCTTGACGCATAGAACAACCGTCGGGAGTTCGGGATCTCCCGACGGGTTTCTCCCGACCAAACTCCCGACGACCGTTTATTCGTCAGAAAAGGCTCTCCCAATGATCATACTTTTCTGACGAAATGTGACGTCGGGAGAAGTCAGATTTCTTGTAGTGTAGATCAATGTGAACTTGAATTTCAGTAAATAATTTATTTGTAAAATATAGCAAATCAAATCATGCTGAAATTCTTGCAATTCACAAGGCTTGTCGAGAATGTGTATGGCTAAGGTCAATGACTCAGCACATTCGTGAAACATGTGGCTTATCTTCTAATAAAAATCTTCCAACAATATTATATGAAGATAACATAGCTTGCATAGCCCAAATCAAAGAAGGATGTTAAAGGAGATAGAACAAAGTATATTTCACCAAAGCTTTTCTACACTATACAACAAATTTGTTCAAAGGATAACCTGCGGACTTATTTACAAAGGCATTACCAACCGCAACTTTTGAAAAATTAGTGTACAACATTGGAATGCAGCGACTTAGATATCGTAAGTGATATTTTCATGAGGGGAGTAAATATATTATATTCTTTTAGGAGTAAGTATCATATGAAATATGTACTTTTTTTTCCTTCACTACGGTTTTTTTCCATTGGATTTTTTCGAGTAAGGTTTTAACGAGGCATATTTCATATATATATATGGGCATCTAAGAGGGATTATTATAAATACCATAAAAGTAGATGCCCAATGCTTAGTGTTCTAAAAGTCATATATAATTTTTCATGTTGTCCATGTGCGTTGTAATAATTTATGCTTGGTGTCCATGTAAATTCACATCCTACTTGCCACTTTGCCTATAAAGTGTCATTTGGTGGATCTTAAAATTATGCATATTGGTGAGAATGAAAAGAAAATTTCATATATTTCTTTTTTCTATAAAATCATATTTTCTATTTCTATTTTTCCTATTTTCATAAAATTATAATTTTAGTTATTTTTAATTTAGATATTTATAAGTTTAGTTATCTTTTTTTTTTTCATCATCATCATCATCATCATCATCATCATCATCATCATCATTATATATTGTATTTTCTCCATATCTGTTGTACTCTTCAATTTCACAACAAAAAGTAATTAATTTGATTTGTTATACAGTTGTAGAGGGTTTAGACAAGTGAAAATGGGAGAAGATAAAGAGTATCTTTAAATATTTCATTTCAAAGTATAAAAGAGTAGGGAAAAGAGATGCCAACAAAAGAAAGGAAAAAATTGCTCATTTTAATAATGTTTTGTTTGTCTATCTAAAAGGGACTATGAGGGAGTAACATTTGATTTTTCCATTTGCCCATTTTAGTAATTGCATGTAAAGTCATATGATGTAATTTCACATATAATTGTTAAATTTAAAAAAAAAAATCTCTATTTTTAATCTTCATGTTAAAATGATTTTAAAAGAAAAATATTTACCATCACATAAACCATTATTCTTTGATTTTGATTATTTTTTCTTTACTTTTCACGTTAACATTCACATTAAAATAATTTTTTTTAAAAAAAACAAAATATACACCATCATATAAATCAATTCAAAAGATTGGATTCAAAATAAATTGTTCTTTGATTTTAATATATTAGTTTTTATTTTTTTTTCTTTTCATGTGAAATGATTCCTCTTTAAATCCCTTATTTTAATCTTCATATTAAAATAGATTTTTTTAATAAAAAATATCCATTGATTCAAAACAAATTATTCATCTTTGATTTTAAGATTGTGTTTTTTATTTTTTATTTTTACTTTTCACATTGAATGATCCCTCTTTGAATCTCCTATTTCAATCTTCATGTTAAATTTTTTTTTTAAATATTCATCATCATATTAACCTATTCAAAATAATTGATTCAAAATAAATTATTTATCTTTAAATTTAAAATTTTGATTTTGATTTTGATTATTTTTAAATTTTTATTTTTTTACTTTTCACGTTAAATAACCCCTCTTTATATCTATATAAGCCCATCTTTTTTCAATCTACCAATTCACAAATCTTCGTGTTGATCATTCTATTTCACTTCTTAAATCTTTAGCAATTGATATATTCAAGGTCTACAAGCAAAATATAAGTTTTTTTTTTTCGTTCTTTTCATAATTATTATCTTAACATGGATTAAGCTACTATTTCTCACATGTTGAAGAGGATGGAGAAAAGAACACCTGTTTTTCACATATTGAGAGGGTGGAGAAAAGACCACAATACATATTCACACATATCGAAGATAGCGCAATTTTAGTCATTTTATAAGAATTTTTTTTTTTTACTTTTCAATTTTGTAAATACTAATGTACACCAATAAATTTAGTTTAGTGGCTGTACTTCTTTTTTTTTTCCCAATTTTTTTGTAAATATACACCATTTATTTAAATATTTAAGGAAAATAATAATACTTTAGGTATTTTCACCTTCATAAAACATAATATTTGATTGCAATAAAATTTGAAATTAAGAAAATACAATTACAAATTTGTATATCAAAATAAGATTTTAAGATTTCTCAAATAGAAAATAATATTTTGGTTTAAATTAGAAGATAATAATAATAGATAAGATAAAATAAACTAATAGAGTATAATATATAAAAAAAAAAAATTAGAAAGATCACATAATGTTTAAAAAAATAGAAAATGTTGTTATGATTGATATTAAAGATTCAAACTAAGAAAAATAATAGAATTAGAAAATCAAAATAATCTTTTTCTTCCCTCAATTTGATTTTCTTAATTTGATCCATTTTAAATGTTAAATTCAGATTTAGTTTACATTTATTATGTTATAAATTTATTATTAAATTCTAAATTTTTATAATTATTTATTGTTTTAAATCTTAAAAAAAAAATCTTCGGTTTTACTTTAATCATATAATGATTTACCTTTAGTATACTTTAATAAAAAAAAAAATTTACAAATTTGTTGAATTAAACTCCTACATTCACATCCCTCTTTATTTTTTTTTCTTATTTTTAGATAGTTTCGAGTTTATCTATAAATATCTATACTATAGTATCTAAAAGGGTATGAGAGAGAAACAATCAAGTTCCCCTTTTACCCCTTTAGTAATTGATTATAGAATTATATAACATAATTTGACATTAAAACCATTAAAAAAAAAATTATAGTTCAAAGTCTAATTTGTAGATTCTCATTTAAAAAAATACCATTCACATGTAAATGGGTTTAAATTAGGTTATTTTGATTCTAATATTTGATATCCAAAATTTATGATTTAAAAAATTACACATATATTAAATTGGTTTAAATTTGGTTATCTCTCCTATTTGATTGTGATAAACCCTAATTTAAGCTAAAATTAGTAAATAATTAGTAAAAAACTAAAAAAAGATAAATAATTAGTAGAAAACTAAAAAAAAATACTATGATATCCAAAATTTATGATTAAAAAAATGACACATATATTAAATTAGTTTAAATTTGTTTATCTCTAATATTTGATTTCAATAAACCCTAATTCAAGTTTAAATTAGTTTATAATTAATTGAAAATTAAAAACAGTTATACTTATATCCATCTTAATAGGGTATGATGTATTTAAACCATTAAATAAAAATCCCCTATTTTAAATTTCACGTCAAAATGTTTTTTTTTAATATATATATCTCCTATTTTAAACCTTACCTCAAAATAAAAAATAATATATCTATCATAACATTAATAATTCAAAAGATTTGATTTAAAATAAATATTTAAAAATTATTCAGGTTTGATTTTAAGATTTTGATTTATATATATATATATTTTTGGTTGATTTTTCACGTTAAATGATCATATGTCCATATAAACCCACATTTTTTTCAATTTTCCACTTCTCAAATTTGCCTATGGATCATTCTTTTTTATTTTTTAAATGCCTTTATAGGATTTTTACCCTCTCTTTCATAATATGATTAAGCCATTGAAGAAAAAAACATTATTATTAATTATCACATATTGAAAAGGGTGGAGAAAAGATCACCATTGATTCTAACATATTGAAGAGGTGAATTGTGAAGACTCTTACTCTCAAGGTTCAACCAACAATGTTTTATAAGTTTTTTTTTTCCTTTTTTCTTTTTTACTTTTCAATTTTGTAAATACAAATGCACACCGATTAATTTAGTTTAATGATTGTACTTCTTTTTTTGTTTTTGTTTTTTTTTAATTTTGTTGTAAATATACACTGTTGGTTCATATATTTAAGAAAAATAATAATATTTTAATTAGCTCCCTAGATAAACTCCACTAGATATTGAATGTTAAGGGACAAATAGAAAAAGAAAATGTTGCTAAATCTAGTGAAATTAATCAATGAGGATTGTCCTCTAAGATGAAACTTGGAGTTTATGACATAGAGTTATAGTGTTGATCCCTTTACTCTCCAGAAAATGAAGAACTCCGAAGAAAATAAATCTGATTTATTTGTCTTGGAAACATACTTAGTAAAGAATGATGATTTTTCCTGGATAGTTGATTCCGGAGCTACTAATCACTTATGTTCTTCCTTTCAGGGATTTAATTCCTATAGACAATTGGTAGCTAGAGAGATGACTCTTAGAGTCAATACTGGTGAGGTCGTTTCAGCTATTATTATAGGCAGACTTAAGTTATTTTTGGACAAGAAATTATATATGTTATTGGATGACATATATGTAGTTCCTCATATCAAGAGAAACTTCATTTTTGTTTCTCGTCTGATTGAAAATAAGTATTCCATATTCTTTTCTGAAAATAAAGTGTTTATTTTTAAGAATGAAATGAAACTAAGCTTTTTTTTTTATTGGAAAGTAACTTATATGTACTAAGGCTGTTAGTTACAAAAGTCATGCTAAATGTTGAAATGTTCAAAACAACAACAACTGTTAGAAGACCAAGAGTTTCTCCTAAAGAAAATGTCCATCTTTGGTATCTACGGTTATATCACATTAATCTCAATTAGATTGAGAGATTGGTGAAATGTGGACTTCTAAATGGTTTAGAAGAAAACTCTTTATTTGTATGTGAGTCATGCCTTGAAGGCAATGTTGGGTTATATGTCCTAAAACTTGCAGATTGTAATGTTAAATATATTCTATTATCAATAAAGATGTTATTGACGTTTATTCCATAAATCTGTTATTGAATATTTGAATTGCACTTGTAAAGTCTAAATCCAATAAACTAAAGATCCATGGCTATTATATGAATACATGAACTTTATGTAGAGACATAAGAGTGGATAAAGTTCAGTAAATAGCCAAAACAGTCTATAGTATACGAATAAGGTTGGGTACCTTATTCTAGAAACGTTATCGGATGCGGCCCACTCTGTAGTTATTACAGTTTGTTATAAAGTGCTACAAACGAAATGATCCTGATTCGTTCATGTATTGACATGAGGAGCGGGGGCATCCTACACAATGAGTTTGCATAAGATCGGATCAAGAATTAAGTCACTCTTTACTGTTTAAGACTGACTATTTCAAAGCGATGACCTAGGTAACTTGACCTTAATCCTGAGCTAACTATGAACTCCTATTTATTCAGGATTATCCTTAGATTTGCATGGGTAAAGGTTGGCTCAACAGTGTTGGCTCAATAAGCCTCCCATTTTAGGGGTAAGATCAGGCAAATAGTTGGGGATATAGGGTGCAAGACGAAATTCAATCATACTTGCTATTAGGGATAACAGAGAGGTCGTTCCCTTAAGTGTTAACTTCGGGTCTTGAACAAGGGGCTCCACTTTCTCATTGGCCCGAGAGGGACTCGGTTTAGTGATTGGATTAGAAACAATTGTTCATTAAAAGATTAGTGGGATTTAAGGAGCAAGATGTATTCTCGGGGGTAAAACAACTTATGACCTAGCCATTATTTCGAACAACTAGTGAAGGGTTGACTTACTTATCATGGTTATATCAAATAGACACATAATATATCTACAGTGAGGGAAGTGCAACTACAGGCTATAGTGGACAGCCATGTTAGTTAACGAATGTTGATTAATTAGGTTAAAGAGTTTGATCGGTTAGTCTCGGATCATTGGAGCCCATGATCTATTGGTCCAACGGGTCTCCTTGCTAACTCACTATGGATAAAAGAACTAGGTGAAGTAAGAATTTGAAATGCTCAAATATGGGCAATAGAAAAATTGTATTTTATATGAGATATAATTTACAAGTAAATAATTATTTTATTAATTATTTTTTAGAGTATTCTTGAACATTAGCATGAAAGTGTTTTTTAAACTTGATTAATATGATTAATCAAAGTTAGGTATCAAAAATGATTTAATATGTGATATTAAATTTATTTTAAATATTTTATAAATTATGAAAATATTTTTTCATAAAATATTGATTTATTGATTTTTTAAGTTAGTGGAAAAATCCAATTGTTGGATTTTCCCACTAACTAAGTGGACTTCGAAGTGGCACTTTCCAAGTTTGACACCTAAAGATTACATGCTAGTGGATTTTGAGGTGGAAGACATCCAAAATAGGATTTTGCATGTAATTTATCTTTAAATAGTTTGGTTTTTGAAATGTGGGAAAACTAATGCTTCTTTGACTTTTCACTTGACTCTTCCACCAAATTTCCTTTACTCTCAACTTTTCTAGAATGAAATTCCCTTGTCTTCACTAACAGAGCGGTCCCACCACTGTGTTCTTCAATAAAAGAATAGCGAGGATTTACTGTTGGTGGTGTCGATCAAGCTTAGGAGAGGAAGATTGTGGTGGATTCTATAAAGGTTGTAATTTCTAACCCTTTATGCATGCTTATTCTTGTTTTCTATGTCATTAGAACGTTATCGTTCCTTCGCTTCCACTATTGCATGCTTTCTTTATGTTCCATCAGGCAAGATGACAAAATGATCTTTTACTGAAAAATGTTATAGAGCTAAAGAGACCTTGGAGCTTATACATTCAAATATCTACAGTCCCACACGAATGTAAGAGCACAAGGAGGATATGAATATTTCATTTCTTTCATAGATGATTATTCTATATATGAATATCTATACCTAATACAACATAATTCTGAAGCACTGGAAAAATTCAAGGAGTATAAGACCAAAGTTGAAAATTGTTGGGTAAAAAGATATATAAAAAAAAAAAAAACCTACGATCTAATCGTGATGAAGAGTATATGGATTTAAGATTCCAAAACTATATGATAGAACATGGAATTACATCCTAACTCTCAACCTCTGGTATACCTCAACAGAATGGTGTATCGGAAAGGAGAAACAAAACCTTGTTGAACATGGTTCGGTCTATGATGAGCTATGCTCAACTTCCTGGCTCGTTTTAGGGATATGTAGCAGAGACTGTTGTTTATATTTTGAACAACGTTTCCCTCAAAGAGTGTTTCTAAAACAAATTTTGAGTTATGAAAAGGTCGTAAAGGTAGTTTGTACAACTTTAGAATTTGGGGATGTCCAACCCATGTACTAGTGACAAATCCCAAAAAGTTAGAATCTCGTTCAAAAGTATGTCTATTTGTAGGCTACCCCAAGGAAACGAGAGGTGGGTATTTTTTTTTTTTTTTATCTAAGTGAAAATAAAATGCTTGTATCGATAAATGTTACCATTTTAGAAGAAGATCACATAAGGGATCATGAACCATAAAGCAAAATTATTTTAAATGACATTTCTAATGAATCTACTGAGACTTCAACAAGTGTTGTTGAAAAGGCTGATACATTAACAAGAGTTGTTCATATCGGTTCATCTAGTCATTCACATCCATCTCAAGAGTTAAGATTGCCTCGACGTAGTGGGAGGGTTATGAACCCACTTGTATGCTATATGGGTTTAATAGAAGCCCAAGATATCATAGTTGATGATGGTGTTGAGGATCCATTGTCTTATAAACAAGCAATGGAAGAAGTTGACAAGAATGAATGGATTAAAGCCATGAATCAAGAAATGGAGTCTATGTACTTCAATTCTGTCAGAGAGCTTGCAGATCAACCTGATGGGGTAAAACCTATAGGTTGTAATTGTTGGGGTTGATGCCCTAAAGTCTCGTGTCCTGTAGTTTGTATGAACGTTTGTGTTGTATAATATATGATATTTACATCACATCTTGTATTTTGCTCAGTTACTTATTTTATTTACTTTACCACAAACCAACTTTCGTGTGGGTCGGAACTTACCCGACAAGGAATTTCGCTACCTTAGGACCTAAACATAAAATCCCTGGTTATCTGTATGTGACTCAAGCATGTATGTGATGACATACAAGTGGATCATGTCTTTAGTGATAACCAAAATGATCTATAGTATATGGATATAAAAGGGAAACCTTATCCTAGTAACGCTACGGATGCGGCCTGCTTTGTGGAATGGTCACAAATGTTGTGACTTGTCACAGTTGATCTGATCCTGATCATTCGTGTTGGGGACATGCGAGCGGGGGCGTCCTATACAAAGAGTTTGTATAAGACCTGACCACGAACTGTTAACGTCTCATTATATAACACTGTTCATGACAGAGACTTCACTTCACTAGGATGACCATAGGTAACATGACCTAAATCCTGAGTGAGTTGGGAACTTCTGCCATTGAGGGCGGTCCTTTGATTTGTATGGGTGCGAGTGGCCAAGTCGCCGATTCATACCTACCATTTTGGGGATTCGTCTGATTTGGGAGCTGGGAACTCAGCTACACAAGATGGAATTCACTCCTACCCCGAGGCAGGGATAAATAGATAGATTGCTCCATTAAGGGCTAATTTCGAGGCTTGAACGATGTGACGCTACACACCTTCTCTTGGCCTAAGAGGTGTTTACACATAGTTGAACTATGTTGTATTGTTCATTAGAGGAATGAGCGATACTTAAGGAGTGAGATGTAACTACAGGGGCAAAACGATAATTTTGCCCAACTGTACTTACGAACATCAGTGAAAGATCATCGTACTCATGATTGGTTATATCTGATGAACACAGAAATATATCTGTGGTAAGAAGAGTTCAGCTATTGGTCTTTAGTGGAATGCCTGACAATTAACAGATGGTGGATCTCATGGCTAAAGAGTTTAGTCAGCCATTCATGGACCGTTGAATTTTCGAGCAACAGGTTCATTAGGTCCCCTAGGTAGCTTGGATAAAGTCGAGAATCAGTTTTTTGGTTAATTTGAAATGTTCAAATTGACAAGAGAAAGTTCGATTATATATGATATAATTGGACTGGTTAATTATATATGATATAATTGGCTAAATGTATGAGATACATTATTTTGGAGGAAATTAGATATAAATATGATTTATATCAATTAGAGGAGAAAATACTATAGTAGATATGTGATATCAAAGTATAGGATAAAAATATAATATGATATATTTATTATTATTTAATTGGTTAATTATATGATAATTAATCCAAAAAGTACGTTTGGATGTGGATTAGTGAGGATGTGTCGGTTATTGTAATCGATGAATAAAAATGACACTACAAGAAAAAGGAGTTCTCTCAACGTCTAAATAGAGCGTCGGGAGTTAGGTCGTTAGGAGAGATGGTCTCTCCCGACGAATAAAGGACCGGGAAACTCCTGACGTCGTGAAGGTTCGTCGAGAGTTCCCGAGGAACTCCCAACGCATCAAATCGGCATCAGGAGTTCCCCGAGAACTCTCGTTCTCTCCCTGTATGAAAGAGTGGTTGGTCAAGAGAGAGCTTTGAGTCTTATCACTATTGTTTTGAGTCTGTCTTCGTTTCTCTTCCTCCATGATTCCCTAATGGAAGATTGACCTACTCTTGACACACTGCATATTTACCATCCCTCGGAACAGAACTTCTTTTTTTTTTTTTACTTTTTATTCAACTGTACCTCGCTCTTTCCTTGCCCTTCGCTCTCTCCCTATATCTTGCTCTCTCCTTGCCTCTCGCTCTCTCCCTGAATCTCTCTACCTCTCGCTTTCTGTGAGTTTCCTCTTCTCTTACGTTTTTCATTATCTTATCTTTTTGTGTATTTATGAATGTTTATGAAGTTTAATGTGTTGTGGGGGGGAGGGGGGTGTAAAATTTAGGTTAAACCATTTTGGGGACAAATTTGAGTTTTATGTGTGTTGGTCATCATTGTTTACTCCTTTTGTTTGTTTTTGATATTCGAGAGGTTCCATATTCGAGAGGTTCCATGTTTGGATATTGTAATTTTTTACTTGTTATAAAGTGGACTTCATTTTTGTTTTTTAGTTATGTGAATCTTTATTTGGTATAATATGTTTTATATTTTTTCAGATCAAATTTTAAAAAATTAAAAACGATATATTAAATTTTAATACTCCCCACGCATATAGGATCTCCCGACGCACTTTAAAATGGTGTCGGGATTTATGATGGAACTCCGGACGCCTACATGGTGTCGGGAGTTAGGGGGAACTCTCGATGCCTACGTGGCGTCGGGAGTTATGGGGGAACTCCCGACGCCATTTAAAAGTGCGTCGGGAGATCCTCTCCTGATGGGTTTCTCCCGACCAAACTCCCAACGATCGTTTATGCGTTGGAAGATCCTCTCCCGACGAATTTTCTACACTTTTCCGACGAAATGTGACGTCGGGAGAAGTCATATTTCCTATAGTGTGAAGTTATTTCATTTTTTGAATCGTTGGTCAATCGCCCAAAAAGAAAAAGAGAAAAACGAGCTGATGAAAGAAAACGATCGCTTAAGAAAATCGAGAGCCTATACGATAGTCCTCCTTGTTTAGACGATCGTTCACCTCGCGCCTAAACGATCGCACACTAGTTCCTACATGATCGCATAGCCTCCCTAAACGATCGTATAGTATGCCGATTTTGCTAAACGATCGTATACCATTTCCTAAATGATCGTTCAATAAAACCTACACGATCGTGTAGCTTCTCCTAAACGATAAGCATTTTGCTATACGATAGCGTGTTTTCCCCTCCCACTTACATATCTCCTACATGATCCGTGTTTCCTCCTTCCTCTACCAAATTCACCAAAGACCACGCTTTGGGTTCTCACTCCGAGAATACCCAGGACTCTTTTCTGGTGGTGTCGTCCTCGTTGTGGTCATGAGTTTGCAGTTGTTCGTGCTGTTATGTTGATGATTGGGTGGAGTTTCCGCTGCGGTGAGTTTCGAAGTTTCGAAGATATCTTCAACTGGTATGGAACTCTCTCCCTTGTTATATCTTGAATGTAAATTTTTGTATTTCGGTCACTGTGAGATCAGAGCGATCCGAACATACTCATGGAACTCTTCGGTAAAAGATCCTTCAGTAAATAGATCTACAAGAGAAAAAAGAGGTGTAGATGTAAAGATACAGACGTTTAAAGCTAGACTTGTGGTAAAGGGTTATACCCAGGTTGAGGGAGTGGACTATGAAGAAACTTTCTCACTTGTTGTCATGTTAAAGTCTATTAGGATTCTCTTGTCCATAGCCACATATTATGACTATGGAATATGGAAAATTGACATAAAAACTGCATTTTTGAATGACAATCTTGAAGAGACCATCTACATGAATCAATTAGAAGGATTCATTGAATAAGATAAAGAGCAAAAGATTTGCAAGCTTAATCGGTCTATTTATGGACTGAAACAAGCATCTGGATCTTGGAATATAAGATTTGATACACAATTCCAAGAAGGGTTTATTACCTTTCAATCATGAAATTGTACTGTCTAAGCAGTAGTGCCTTAAGTCTCCTCAAGAGGTTGAGGCAATGAAACGAATTCTCAATGCATCACCTGTTGGTAGCCTTATGTGTGAAATGTTATATACTAGATCTGACATTTGCTATGCAATAGAGATTGTCAGTAGATATCAATCAAATCCAGTATTAGATCAGTGAAAATTGGTCAAAACAATCCTCAAGTACCTTCGGGGAATGAGGGACTATATGCTTGTGTATGGAGATCGAAATTCTTACAGGATACATGAACTCTGACTTTCAAACTGATTAGGATTCTTGGAAATCCACATCAGGGTCAGTGTTTACTCTGAATGGAGGAGCTATAGTTTGATAAAACATCAAACAAGGATGCATCACAGACTCCACTATAGAAACCGAATATATAGCTACTTGTGAAGCTGCTAAAGAGATTGTTTGGCTTAAGAAGTTCTGTACTGATTTGAAAGTTGTTCCAAATATGTCTTTGTTCATCACACTTTATTATGATAACAGTGGTGCTGTGGCAAATTCTAAGGAACCTAGGAGTCATCGAAAAGGCAAACACATAGAGCGAAAATATCACTTGATTTGAGACATTGTGCATCGAGGTGACGTGATTGTCATGAAGATTTCTTTGGAGCACAACGTTGTTGATCCGTTTACAAAGGCTCTCATGACTGAAGTGTTCGAGGGTTATCTAGAATGTTTGGGTCTATGAGACATGCGTCAAATTATCTAGGGCGAGTGGGAGATGTCACTGAGTTATAGTGTATGACCTACTTTATTGTATTTTGTACTTTATTTGTATTGTACAATTGGCTCCCTAAGCTTTAGGACAAGTGGGAGATTGTTGGGATTGATGTCCTAAATCTCTCTTGTATTCTTTTAGTTTGTAAACATTGCATAAACAAATTGTTATAAATAAAATAATTATTATTTTATGTGCATATACTCAATCCTATAAACTAAGATCCTAGGTTATTTTATATAATTATATGTAGAGACATACAGGTGGATCGTGTTTAAATAATAATCTAAACGGTCTGTAGTAGATGTATAAGACTAAGTACCTTATCTTAGTGACACTACGGATACGACCCGCTTTGTAGATGTTACAAGTAAAGTGCTACAAATGATCTGATTCTGATCATTCATGTAGAGACATGTGAATGGGGATACATTCTATACAAAGAGTTTGTATAAGACTGGATCACAGAATGATTATCTCATTATATAACACTGTTAATAATAAAGATTTACATTTTACCAGGATGACCATAGGTGACATGACCTAAATCTTGAGTGAGTTGTGAACTCTTGCCTATGAAGGCGATCTTTTGATTTGTATGGGTGAGAATGGCTAGATCCCTGACTCAATATGCCTATCATTTGGGGATTCCTCTGATTGGGGAGCTGGGAACACAACTATACAATACAGAAATCACTCATTCCTTGATGTCGAGGTAAGTAAATAAATTGCTCTCTTAAGGGCCAATCCCGATCTTGAACAATGTAACCACACCCTCTCTTGGCTCGAGAGAAGCACGTCTTGTTCATTAACATCTCGGAAATATTCTGCCATAGTTAGGGCAGTTAAACCAGCTCGTACTTCTCTCGAGCCAAGGGATCATTCTGTTTCTACCAAACGCGCACTATGATTTTGGCAGCAATAGTTCCAGCCTTTGTTGCCCCTCGGTAGAGTGAGTCTACTTAGCGAACTGGCAGGACGCGGAGATCGATTGATCAACATGAATCTCGAGAGTGGATGGTTGACTTGATCATAGTTAGACTATGACTTATTGTTCATTAGAGGGATCAGCGGTACTTAAGGAGTTAGATGTAAGTATAGGAGAAAAACGGGAATTTTGGCCCAGCTGAACTTACTAGCAATTTGTGAAGGGTCATCGCACTATTGACTGGTTATATCCAATGGACACAGAAATATATCTGTAGTGCAAAGAGTGCAATTGTTTGTCTTTAGTAGAGTGACTGACGATTAATTGATGTTGGGTAATTTAATTAAAGAATGTAAATAATTATCCAAGTACCATTGGAGTTTCAAATTACAAGTCTATAAAGTTTCCTCTCTAGCTCAACAAGGATTATTGAGAATTAATTTTGAATTAATTTGAATTGTTCAAATTAATTAAGGAAATTCATTATATGTAATATAATTAATATAATGTATTTGATACATTATAATATAAAGTTTATTTTGAAAGGAATTAAATATTTGAATTTGATTCAAATACTAATTATATGCATGAGATTCATATAATTTAGTATACATGTGATTTATACTAAAAACCATGATTAATAGAGAGAAATATAAAGTGTAGGTTATATTGTATTTGATACAATATAAAAACAAATTATATGTTATATTTGATATAACATTGTTGAAGGAGAAATTTTGGACCAAATACAAATTGCCACGTCGTTTACTAAATTAATGATGAAATTCCAAAATATTAAATTTGGGACCAATTAGGACTTGACATGTGCCCCAATTTGAAGTTGAAGATAAATTTCGATGATGTCACATGGTTTCATCATGATCGTTTAATTGGATAAAATTAACTTGGTAATTTAATATTATTATTATTTGGGTTAAAGTCTCTAAACCCAAAAATAGGTTGAATTTGATCCAGATGTCAAATCAAACCCAAATCCAACCAATTGGGCCCAAGAGTCATACTCATGGATCAACCAAACCCAAATCCAATTAATTGGGCCCAAGAGCCAAGCCCAGGGGTCAACCAAGCTCAAACCCATGAAGCCCATCTGAGAACACTATAAATAGAGAAACTCTCCTCATTTGCAGAGGTCAGCAATTCTACATTCATAGAGCCCAGAGAGAATTCATCAATAAGTAGAAGACTCCCAAGACTCCAGAAGCTGAACTCCTAGAAGACAGAAGACCCTTCAAGACATAAAGACTCTTCCAAGACTTCTACTTCAAGAACGTTTGGTGCCTTTCTTCTTCAGGTGAAGCACATTCACTCAACCGAGAGAGTATCAGAAGATCAAGTACTAGAAATCGAACCATATCACATGAAATCAACATCAACACCAACACTAACTCAAGTTCACCTCCACGAAATATGTTTCTCCGGAATCCTTGTACGAACAAATTGGCACACCCAGTGGGACCTCTCTCTCATCTCTCTCAGCATCCAAAGAAGACAAATGGCATCAAAGAAGAAGGCATCCAGAGCTTCCTCCACAAACAGCTCCTACATGGGACCTGTCACCCGTAGTCGCTCAAGGCAAGTTACGCAGGAGCAAGAGAAAAGCTCCCTCATCATGCACAACATCTTAAGGAAGATGACAGAGTCCCCACAAGGTGGGGTTGTCATCAAGGAGTACCCTCTGTTTGACAACTCTACTTCTGCCTCCAGCAAGCCGAAACGTGATTCGTAGCCAGATGTGATTTTCGTCATGATGGCAGATGTAACGGCTGAAGTGGCCATGGTAGAGATGGAAAGGAATATCAACTTTTTAATGAAAGCCGTCAAGGAGCGAAACCATGGGATCGCTGCTTTGAGAGAACAGTGTTGGGATTGGTGTTCTAATTCTCCCAGAATTTCGTTGTTTGTAATTATACACATTGTTTATGAATAAAATATTGTTATCTCATTCTGGCAGTTAATCATATCCAATAAACAAAGTTCCATGGTTATCTTATGTAAACTTAAGTGTGTATATGAGATATTGTATATGAGAAATACAAGTGGATCATGCCTTAAGTGATAACCTAAATAGGTTTGTAGTATAAGGAAGGTGGGATGCCCGATCTTTCTGAAAATACAGATACGGCCCGCTTTGTAGAAGTTTGCAAGTGTTATAAACTACTACAAATGATAGATCTGACCATTCATGTGGAGTCATGCTATCGGAGGTGTCTTATACAAAGAGTTTGTATAAGACCGAACCACGAGATGATTTGTCTCTATATATAACGTCGTTGATACTGGAGACTTACATCTCACCTAAACGACCGTAGGTGACATGACCTCAATCCTGAGTGTTTTGGGAACTCCTTCCTGTGAGGGCGGTTCTTTGATTAGTATGAGTGAGAGTGGCCAAATTACCAACTCAACATGCCTACCTTTTAGGGACTTGCCTGATCTGGGAGCTCAATTACACAAGATGAAATTCACTCCTTTCCCAAAGTAGGGGTAAGTAGATAGATTACTCCCTTAAGGGCTGATTCTGGGACTTGAACATAGTGGCCATAACTTCTCTTTGGAAGAGAGGACTCAGTCATAATAGGACTATGATTTATGTTCATTAGAGGAATCAGTGGTACTTAAGGAGTTAGATGTAACTACAAGGGCATAACGATTATTGGCCGAGCTGTACTTACGAGTGATTTGTGAAGGGTTGTTGCACTGTTGATTGGTTAAGATGAACAAATAATATATCTGTAGTAAGGAGAGTTCAGCTGTCGGTCTTTAGTAGAGTGTCTGGCAATTAATGGATGGTAGATCCCGTGACTAAAGAGTTTAGTCAGTTATTCACGTACCGTTAGAGCTTTGAGTTATAGGTTTATAAGGTCCCCTTGGTAGCTCAGTGGATTCAAGTTGAGGAGCAGTTCTTGGTGTTGATTTGAAATGTGCAAATTGACAAGAGATAATTGGGCCCAAGAGTCATACTCATGTGTTCCAAATTGAATTGAAATTGAGGATTAGTTCTTGGTGTTTAATGATGAAATTCCAAAATATTAATTTGGGACCAATTAGAAGTTGACATGTGCTCCAAATGGAAGTTGAAGATAAAGTTTGATGATGCCACATGGTTTCTTCATGACCGTTGAATTGGTTAAAATTAATTGGTCCAATTTAATATTATTATTATTTGGGTTAAATTCTCTAAACCCAAAAATAGGTTGAATTTGACCCAGATGTCAAATCAAACCCAAATCCAACTAATTGGGTCCAAGAGTCATACTCATGGATCAACCAAGCCCAAATCCAACTAATTGGGCCCAAGAGCCAGACCCATAAGTCAACCAAGTCCAAGCCTATGAAGTCCACATCAAAACTCTATAAATAGAGAAGCTCTCCTCATTTTCAAAGGTCAGCAACTCTGCATTCAGAGAGCCTAGAGAGAATTCATCGACAAGCAGAAGACTCCAAAGACTCTTGAAGCTGCACTTCTAAAAGACAAAAGACCCTTGAAAACATAAAAACTCTTCCAAGACTTCTACTTAAAAAATGTTCGGTGTCTTTCTTCTTCAAGTCAAGCACATCCACTCAACCGAGAGAGAATCAGAGGATCAAGTACTAGAGATCGAACTACATCGCATCAAATCAACATCAACACTAACACCAACTCAAGTTCACCTTCACGAAATACGTTTATCCGGAAACCTCATTGTAGCAATGAGCAACAAAATCAAATTTGATAGATTCAAAGATCCACAATAAAGATATTAGTATTAGATATATCTCTAATTTTTTATTTGGAAATATATTTTTTTAATTACAAGCATGCCAGCAAAACAGTAATCATAAAAAATATTGTTTATGAGTTAGTGGATGATTTATATTGTTACTTAATTACTTTTTAATTTCAATATAAAAAATTTACGATTTAGAATCCCATGAAAAGTATATTGATTCAAAATATGTATGTCACCATAAGAATTTATGTTCCACGTGTTGTGAAGATCCTCAAACACATGCAACTTACTTTATATTTGTCGTGAATTAATATAAAATAGAGTATATATAATACATTTTTGGCTATTAACTCTTTTGTTGTTTTTAATTCTTACCTCATATATTTATTATTTAAACTTAAAAAATTTATATTAGTTTGTTATTGAAACTCATCAACAGAATTTATGTTACCACGTACATTACATGTGTTTTATAGCTAGTATTTTAAGAAGTCTCAATATATTACTACGGGCTATACAATGTTTAATATCTTTTCTAAACTTTAATGGTATTGTATTCATTTGACCCACAATAATTTTTTAATTTAATATTCTCATTATCACATCGCAATATTCCTTTTTAGAAACAGTAAAACTATGTTTGGTAATTACTTCAGCCTCGAACTACATCACATCAAATCAACATCAACACCAACACCAACTCAAGTTCACCTTCACGAAATACGTTTATCTGGAAACCTCGTGCGAACAAACGTATAGTTACATATACATATAATAAGTTAGTTGTTGTATTTATGTATATTTTATTTTATTTTATTTTGAAATAAATTAAATAAGGGAGTTATAAAAATAACTCTCTCTACTTTTCCACTCCATTAATCGTGGTGTTGAATGGGGAATGTGAGATTGGTCTCTCTTTAGCAATTTTGATGTAGAAGGTTAGTGAGAGTTCTTTGGGAAAACTCCCAAGAACTTACAGAGCAAAAAAGTGTGTTTCTTCTCCCTCTCATCCTTTCCTCCATTTTCCCAAAATTCAGAACCCACAACTCTTAAATTCTCAAACCCTAACAGAGAATACATGAGGTTCCATTTATGGTGATGACCATTTGGGATTTTTATTTTGGAGATCGTTTTGTCCTGATGGAAGTGTTCATGATCGGATCAATGGAATTTGTGAAGAAGATTGGCTATAAGGGTAAGCGTTCTTCATCTCTAAAATCTTTTTTGAATTTGCATATTGTAAATTTTATTGACATGTATAATTTTTCTATTTCTGTAAAATTGGGATTCTATGAAAATTGTAATATTGGGATCGATCCCCTTCATCTGTGAACCTTCACCGGTTCCTTAAAATATTGTATTTTCAATAATTTTATTAGCTAGATATAATTCTTCTCCTATAAAAAGACATTGGAACAGAATTAAGCATATACTCCGTTATGTCCGAGGAACAATCAATATGAGTTTGTTTTATTCAAATAAATCAAATTTTGACCAAGTTGGTTATGTTGATTCTAAATATGTATTTGATCCACAAAAAGCTAGATCTCAAACAAGTTATTTGTTCACATGTGGAGGAACTACTATATCATGGTGATCGGTGAAACAAACCATACCAACCACTTTTTTAAATCATGCTGAAATTCTTGTAATCACGAGACTAGTCGAGAATGTGTATGGCTAAGATCAATGAGTTAGCACATTTGTGAAATATGTTGCTTGTCTTCTAATAAAAATCTTCCAACAATATTATACGAAGACAACACATTTTGTATAGCCCAAATCATAGGAGGACATATTAAAGGAGATAGAACAAAGCATATTTCACCGAAGCTTTTCTACATTCATGTTCTTGAAGAAAATGGCGACATCACTGTACAACAAATTTGTTTGAAGGATAACCTAACAGATTTATTTACAAAGACATTACCAACTGCAACTTTTAAAAAATTGGTGTAAAACATTGGAATGCGGTGACTCAGAGATCTTAAGTGATGTTTTCGTGAGGGAGAGTTAATATATTGTATTCTTTGAGGAGTATATATTATATGAAATATGTACTCTTTTTCCTTCACTAGGGTTTTTTCCATTGAGTTTTTCCTAGTAAAGTTTTAACGAGGCATATTTCATATATATATATGGACTTCTAAGGGGGAGTATTATAAATATTATAAAAATAAATAGATGTCTATTGCTTAGTGTTCTAAAACCCATGTGACATTCTTCAGGTTGTCCATGTGCCTTGTAGTTATTCATGCTTATTATCAATATAAGACCACATTCTACTTGTCACTTTACCTATAAATAGTGTCATTTGATGGATCTTAAAATCACACAATTGGTTGGTGAGAGATCCACTTCAAAATTTCACTAAATTTTCATAATTTTTGTTATTTTATTTTATTATTACATTACATTTATTTGTTATTTGTTATTATATTTATATTTTATTATAATATATTTTCTCTATATCCTTTGTGGTCCGTTGTATTCCTCAATTTCACAACATTCCTAACTTTTTTTTTTCTCTAGTTGTATTTAGGGTTTGTTTTGAGTATCATTTTAAGAAAGAAGTTTTAGTATTGCGTTGGTTCAAAGTTAAACTAGAAATTTAACTTCATAATACTTGGTAGATCTCACACTATTTTTAGAAATATATTAATGTGATAGACAATAAATCTAAATATTGTTGTATAAATGAAAATTTTCCCCAAATGTTGTAACTGGACATAGGAGTGTATATAGGATAGGTTGGATTGAGTTGTAGCAGTTTTTTGTATCAACCCAAAAATTCGATTGGTCAAGTTGGTAACCCAAATGACCTAAACATGGTCTCTAACCCAACCCATTCCAACTCACAAAATTTGGGTTGGGTTGGGCTCGGTTGGGTTGTTGAGTTATTATTATTTTTCTTTTTAATTTAAAGTACTTAAATTTATCTACAAGACTACAACACATATATACTAATAGGGAAATTTTCACAAATAGAAAAAATGTCAAACTATTTATAGAAATACAAAAAAAAAAATATATATTGATGGACACAAATAGACTTCTATCCGCGTCTATTAGTGATAGACTTCTATCAGTTTTTATTATTGATAGACACTGATAGATTTCTCTCAATCTCTATCAAAGAAAATTAAAATTTTACTATTTTGTGTAAATAGTTTCTCTTATTTTTCTATTTTTGAAAACCTCTCTATCTAATAATTAAAATCTCATACAACTAAATTCTTATATACCAAATATCTATAATATCAATTACAAACTTTATACAAAATCAAACATTCTTGAAAGAAAAATATAAAGAATTCACAAATTTATCAATTATAAAAGAAATATATATATTTTATTAATATATATGTAATTCAGGATGGGTTGGGTCGATCTAAATTTTTTTGTATACAACCCTAGACTCAGTCTAAGAAAAATAGAAAAAATTAACCCAACTTAACCCAAAACCAAAATTAACCAAACCCAATCCTTATAATTTGGGTTGAATTGTCCGAATTGTTCTCGTTGTCGAGTCATTTGGACACCCTAACTGAACATAAGTTCTTTTTTGAAATTACATTGTTTATAATGTTAATGTTTTCATTTTAGGTTTTCATGTTTTTTAAACACAGTTATAAATTTTAAGGAATTATTAGAAATTTTAAAGAATTATTAGAAATTTCTTTAAAAAATAGAAAAACATTTTCTGACAAAATTTTTAAAGATGTTTTTGAAGGTGGACTAAAGAAAACATGAAAATCTTTGGTGAATATTTGTTTCAAAAACATTTAGGGACGGTTTAGGGATAGTAATTGAATGAATTTGTAATGTAATGTAATCCAAAATTTATGTTTGGATTGAGCATTTTAGACTCGATTATTAACTCATCTCGTTCTCACAATTTTCAATCCAACTCTCTTTACCACCATTTTCACTATTTATGATTCTATTTCCATTCCACTTTCTATTACTCATACATTCCAACACCTCTCATATTCGAGTAATTTTGATTATATTTTAGCTCCCCAAATAACCCCTTAAAATAACTAGTAATCAAACACGTGCAAGGTACGTTAAATATAATTTAAATTATAAAGTACTATAAAATTATAATACATTTTATTTTATAAAATTGAAAATGTTAATTTCTAATCTAATTTATATATATATATATAAACTTTCTATAAACCAATAGTCTCTAAAATAAAACACTATAACAAAATGGAGATTTCATGACCAAATATTTAGGTTTTTATGTACAATAATACTTAAATAGTTATTAAATTTTAGGTTTGTAATACTAAACAGAAAAAAATCAACACGATCTAGAAATAAACAATCTAGAGAAAATTTAAATTAAAGTAGATTTTATTTTGGATCAAATATAAATCATAATATGATTAAAATAAACTGATGATATTTTTTTAAGATTAAAAACAACAAATGATTATAAAAAATTAGAATTTAATAATAAATCTATAACATAATAATCGATACTAAATCTAAATTAAAATTTTGAAATAGATCAAATTAAGAAAATTAAAATGAGGAAAAAAATATTATTTTAAAAACTTCGTGATCTTTCTAAATATTTTTATTTATAATTCAATCTTAGTTTATTTTATTATTTTTAAATTTAAATCAAAATATTGTTTTTCTATTTGAGAAACCTTAACAAATTATTTTCACGTGCAAATTTATAATTGCATTCTCTTAATTTCAAACTTTATTCCAACAAAAAAATTTATCTTTTATGAAGATGTCAAATCCTATATTGGTTTCATCGTCATCAACTCCCTTTTTCTCAAATTGTAAGGACTTTCTCTCAAATAATTATTGCATTGATTGCATGATTTGGTGTGCAGTGATCATGTTGTCAAATCTTTTGGCCAAGTCATCAGGTATGCTTGCCAAAATATAAACTCGGGCCTTATCACTAGCCTTCGTCCTCTTATGTGCATCACGAATATTTCATGTTGCATCATGGATTGGAACTTGAAGGCAATCCTCGGTCAAGACGATGTTGAGGTCATTAACCATGAAAAAAAATTTAACTAAATCTTTCCAAGTCGTATAATTAACACCGGCCAAAATACTAGACGCAAATAACGAAAAAATATAATTTGACATTTTTGTTGAAAAGAAATAAATTGATCTACATTAGATTTTAGCATAACACTAAAAAATCCAATCAATTTAGCAAAACCTACATGAACCCTATTTAACATCTAATTTTTGCAATGATGCTTTAGTGATTTAGGACAAAAGTCATCAAAGAGTAGTCAGTTATCATTTCACTAAACTGAGACACTCTCAACCAATTATTACACCAGAATAACTCTTATTCCTATGACAATCAGTCATCATTGATTTGGTTAAGAAATCATTAACGCTTAATAATTTCTCGTAAGTGTGACCCTTCATTTTAGACCCTAGAGTTCTACCCAATGAGCCAACTGAAGAGAAAGATCGATTGGGACAAAAACTAAAATGATCTTATCCATTTCTAGAGTTCGCTTTAATATTGACCTAATGTACAAACCATCCAAATGGGGATGCTCCTAGGCACCTCGAGGCTATGCAAGAAGATCTCACGGTACAAACTAATGAAGGAGATTCCACTTATTATAAATACTCCCTCAATTCACTTTGATATTGACCCATTCAAACACCATCCCAAGGGGGACGCTCCTCGGGTTCCTTGAGACCAAACAGAGTCTCACAGTGTGAACATTAAGGGAGAAACATGAGTGAAAAAATTGACGTATTGTGTATATTTTTTTTTCCTCCCATTGAGTATTCTAAAAAAAAATGGTTTATTTAGCTTAGAAAAAATACGGCTAATTATTTTTAGTAAGTGATTTTTTAAGTTTGTCCAACATTAACACTTACTTTAGATAGTTAAACAATTTTGATTAATGTTCGTTAAACACTTTAACAAACTTTAATCAATAATTGCATGCTTATAGCAAATTTATCTAATCCACCTTTCCAGGTCAATTTCCAGGTAGGGGTATTCCGTTTCCGTCAACAAAATACCCCAGCCTAGACAAAACTAACTTTAGACAAAATGTCACTTATAGATACGTTTGTTATAATTTTAATCTTTTATTAAAATCAATTTAATCCTATTAAACTGATTAAAAAGATTGATTTAATTTCTAATCTCATTAGAAATTTGTAATCTTAGATCTATGTGAATCATATTTTAAAACTATTTTAAAAATTGGTTTTACCTAAGTTTGCATGCAATTCTGAATTATTGATTTTAATTTCTAATTTTATTTAATTATAACGATTATAAAATAAATGAAATAAATTAAAACCATCCATTGCATCAAATGGCATACTTAATAAAATTATAACATTTATAAAATTATCTAAAGTAATGTCATGCATCATGCAATTTCCATTTCATTACTAAAAATATATAACACTTATATATTAAAGTAATGAAATAATTAATAACATACATTGCATCCATACGTTCAACTATATATTATAACTCTTAATATAAATGATGCATGACTATGTTATTAATGCATGCAAGCATATAGTATAACACTTATATTATATGATGCATGAGCAAGTTATAAAAATAAATTATGCAACTATATATTATAACATTTATAATATAAATGATGCATGAAAAATGCATAACCTAAAGCCTAATCCCGAAACATCCATAAATCACAAACCAACATACATTCCATACATTCATCACATGAACAAATTACAGAATGCAATACCCACCAGAATTCTATAAAATAAATTCTAGAAAATTAAAAATAATTGGGACAAAAAAACCTGACTCTTATACCAATTGAAGGAATCGGTGAAGGCTTGTAGCGAAAGGGGATTAGTCCCAATGTTACAATTTTCACAGGATCCGAATTTTACAGAAATGGAAAAGTTATGCATTTCAATAAAACTTGCAACATGAAAATTCACAGAAGATTTTAAAGATGAAGAACGTTTATCCTTGTAGCCAATCTTCGTCGCGATTTCCCTCAATCTGGTCACGAGCACTTCGATCAGGAAGAAACGATCTCCTAAATCGAAATCCCAAATGGCCACCACCACAAATGGAACCTCCTATATTTTCGATTACGGTTTGAGAATTCAGGAGTTATAGGCTCTGAATTTTGAGAAGAGGGAGGAAAGGATGAGAGGAAAAAGAAACACACTTTTCTTCTATGTAAATTCTTGGGAGTTTTTCCAAAGAACTCTCACTGACCTTCTACATCAAAATTGCCAAAGAGAGTCCAATCTCACGTTCTCCATTCAACACCATGATTTATGGAGAGGAAAAGTAGGGAGGGAGTTATCATTTAATTTAATTCAAAATAAAATAAAATAAGTATAAATATAACAACTAACTTTTTATATGTATATATAACTATATGTTATATCAAATATAACATATAATCTATAGTTTTGATATTGTATCAAATACAATATAACATATAGTTTGTATTCTCTCAATTAATCATGATTTTAAATATAAATCACATTTATACTAAATTATATGAATCTTATCCATATAATTAGTATTTGAATGAAATTAAAATATTTAATTCCTCTCAAAATAAACTTTATATTACAATGTATCAAATACATTATATTAATTATATCACACATAATTAATTTAATTAATTATATCACACATAATTAATTTCCTCAATTAATTTGAACAATTCAAATTAATCCAAAAATCTTTGTTGAGCTACAAAGGGGACATTATGGTCCTGTAACTTGAAGCTCTAGTGGTACTTGGATAATTAATTAAATTATCCAACATCCATTAACTATCGGCCACTTCACTAAAGACTGATAGTTGCACTCTTCGAATTACAGATATATTTTTGTGTCCACTTCATAAATCGCTCGTAAGTACAACTAAGGCAAAATTATCATTTTGCCCCCGTAGTTACATCTAACTCCTTAAGTACCATTGATCTCTCTAATAAATAAAGTCATAGCCCAACTGTGACCAAGTCCATCTCGAGCCAAGAAAAAGTGTGGCCACATTGTTCAAACTCCGAAATTAGCACTTAAGGAGCAATTTATCTACTACCTCAACATCAGGGAATGAGTGAATTTCATCTTGTGTAGCTGTATTTCCAGCTCCCCAATCAGACGAATTCCCAAAATGGTAGGCATATTGAGCCGACAATCTGGCCACCTCACCCATACAAATTAGAGGATCACCTTCATAGACAAGAGTTCACAACTCACTCAGGATTCAAGTCATATCACCTATGGTCATCCTGGTGAAATGTAGGTCTTTACTATAAACGGTGTTATATAATGAGACTAATCATTTCGTGGTCTGGTCT
Source organism: Benincasa hispida (assembly GCF_027475165.1). Classification (NCBI taxonomy): domain Eukaryota; kingdom Viridiplantae; phylum Streptophyta; class Magnoliopsida; order Cucurbitales; family Cucurbitaceae; genus Benincasa; species Benincasa hispida. The sequence continues at coordinate 39,004,705 of NC_143485.1, read as the reverse complement.
TATACAAACTCTTTGTATAGGATACCCCCGCTCACATGTCTCCACATGAATGATTAAGGTCAGATCAATTGTAGCACTTTACAATACTTATAGCATCTACAAAGCGAGTCGTATCCATAGTGTCACCAGGATAAGGTACCCATCCTTATCCATCTACTATAGACCGTTTAGGTTATCATTTAAACATGATCTACCTATATATCTCTACATACATATTTAAATTACATAAAAAATCTAGGATCTTTATTTATTGGATTGAGTATATGCTCATAAAATAAGAATTATTTTATCAATAACAATTTTTTTATACAATGTTTAAAACTACGAGAATACAAAAGAGATTTAGGACACCAGTCCCAACAATATATGGTCTTTATTTTTAGTAAGATACATAAGTGCACCAATTGCACTAAGATATGGTACTCTAGGACCAATAAATTCTTCATTATCGTCTTGAGGTCGAAATATATCTTTCTTTATATCCAATGAACGGACTTCCATTGGAATATTAATGGATATGCTTTGTCCATATAAAATCTTTTCAAAATTTTTTCTGTATAAATTGATTGAATAAATATTCCATCTGCTAAATTCTCAATTTGAAAACTAAGGCAAATTTTTTTTCTGAGATCTTTTATCTCAAATTCTTCTTAAGATATTATATTGCCTTTGAAAACTCTTCAAGAATTCCAATTATATTCAAGTCATCAACATATACAGTTATAATAACAAATCTTTATTGTGGTTTCTTTATAAAAACACACGGACATATTGGATTATTTTGATATCCGTCTTTCAATAAATATATACTCATGCAATTGTACCACATCCATCTTGATTGTTTCAATCCATTTAGTGGTCCCTGTAACTTTATTGAATACAATTCTCGAGAATTTGATATATATGTTTTAGATACCTTAAATTCTTTTGGGATTCTCATATAAATATCATTATCAAGAGATTCATATAAATATATTGTGACTACATCCACAAGATGCATATCCAAACTTTCATACACAATCAGACCAATTAAAAATCTTAGTATAATTGCATCTACCACTGGAGAATATATCTCCTCATAACCAATACCAGGTCTTTGTGAAAAACCTTGTCCAACTAGTCTTGCTTTGTATCTTATGACATCATTATTTTCATTTCTTTTTCTCACAAATACCCATTTTATCCCAAAAGTTTAACACCTTCTGGTGTTCAGACTAGTGGTCCAAAAACCTGACATTTTGAAAGTGAGTTTAATTCAGCCTCGATTGCTTCTTTCCACTGAAGCCAATCTTTTCTATGTCGACATTCTTCAACAGATTTTAGTTCATGGTCCTTATTTTAAAATATAATATCAAGAGCAACATTATACGCATTATACGCAAAAATGCAATCAACAAACCGTGCAATAAATACATAACCTGTCAGGGGGTTCAAGATATTTAATAATTGATTGGGAATCATATCCAACATATATTCCTAACCTCCTTTGAGGATCCATCTTAGTGTGTTGTGGTGGAGCAATTGGAACATATACTGCACATAAAAAAAATTCTCAAATGAGAAATATTTAGCTAATGACCATAAGCTAATTGTAATGGTGAGTACTTATGATAAGCTATTGGTATAATGCGTACAAGTTGATGGAACCATTGAAGGTCCTTGAGTAAAAAAAGGGATCGGATCCAAATCCAAATTTATAGAATATAAATTTTTATAGCAAACAAACAGCAAACTATGCATTTAATAAGGAAAAAGATCATGCTCAAAAGATTTATAAAGAATAGTACATTGAGTTTAGAAACCCTTATCTTTTAAGACTGATCTTCAATAGAAATCCCTCGAACGGAACGAACACCACCACGAAGCTACCTCAGTATTCTATAGGTGAGAATCCATGAGTTTTATGGACTCTGGCTATTTTGGAAAAGAGGGATTCTGAATAGATGAGAGAAGGAGAAGAAAACCATAACTATTTTGTGTTTCTCTCTATGTTTTATTGGTTTCTGTGATGAAACAAAGAAGAAGAAGAAAACAAAACAAAAATATCAATCAGAATAACGAGAGAAAAAGGGGAGGGAAGTTATTTCTCTCCCTCATCATAATTCAAAATTAAAATTAAAATTAAAAACCATTAATTTATAATAAAACTATTTTATATATACAACTACCTTAGTATATGTATATATATATATATATATAACCATAGGTTATATGACATAAAACGTATAGACCTGTGACTCAAAGCTCCAAAAACTGATTCTCCCTCTTGTCAATTTGAACACTTCAAACTGACCCAAAAACTGATTCTCAACTTGAATCCATTGAGCTAACAAAGGGACCTTATCGACCTATGGCTCGAAGCTCCAACAGTACGTGAATAGTTGACTAAATTCTTTAACCACGAGATCCACCATCCGTTAACTGCCAGGCATTCCACTAAAGACCGAAAATTGCACTCTTCTCACCACAGATATATTTCTGTGTCCATCGGATATAACTAATCAACGAAACGATAACCATTCACAGATACTCGTAAGTACAGCTGGGTCAATTTACCGTTTTCCCCCTGTAGTTACATCTAACTCCTTAAGTACCATTGATCCCTCTAATGAACAATATAACATAGTCCTACTATGTGTGGACACCTCTCGGGTCATGAAAAGGTGTGTGGGCCACATCGTTCAACCCACAGAATCAACCTTTAAAGGAGCAATCTATCTACTTACCCCTGCTTCGAAGAAAGAGTGAATTTCATCTTGTGTGGCTGAGTTCCCAGCTCCCAAATCAGACGAATCCCCAAAGTGGTAGGTTTGAGTCAGAAATCTGACCACTCGCACCCATGCAAATCAAATGACCGCCCTCAAAAGCAGGAGTTCCCAACTCACTCAAGATTGAGGTCATGTTACATATGGTCATCCTAGTGAAGTGAAGTCTCTGTCATGAACGGCGTTATATAACGAGACTATAACACTTCCTGGTTCGGTCTTATACCAAACTCCTTTGTATAGGACGCCCTCACTCGTATATCTCCACATGAATGATTAGGATTAGACCATCTGTAGCAAGTCACAATGCTTGTAACTATTCTATAAAGTGGGTCGCATTCGTAGCGTCACCAGGATAAAGTTTCCCTCCTATATCCATATACTACATACCATTTTGGTTATCACTTAAGGCATGATCCAACTGTATGTCTCCACATACATGCTTAAGTTATAACGACAACCAGGGATCTTAGTTTATTGGCTTGTGGTAAAGCAATTAAAACATCTCATGTTTCATAGACAATAGTGAAGAAAATATCATATATTATTACATCACAAGTGTTTGTTTAATACAATGTTTACAAACTACAGGACCCAACGAGAGTTTAGGGCATCAATCCTAACAATATCACCATGAATTCATTCTAAAAATGCAGGTGATTCAGTCCTCACTTTAATTGATGATGTCTAATGATTAATTTTCCTTGAGAGCAAGTATCACATGATACTTCATTAGATTGAAGAATCTTGTGGCTCTTCAATGGACGTCTGTTTGAATTCTCAATAATTCTTCTCATCATTACAAACCCTGGATAACCTAATCTGTCATATCAAATTGTAAATATGTCTGGATTCATGAACTTTAGGCTCATTGTTGTATATGTTTCAATTACTCGTATATGAGTATAATACAATCTAGAAAATAAAGCAGGAAACTCTTCCAATATACATTTTTCATTTGAGATAGTAGAGATAATATATAGATATTCCACATTATTCTTACTATCAGTCTCAATATGATAATCATTGCAACGTATATCTTTAAAACTTAGAAATTTTCTCTTTGATTGACTAAAGAACAATGTATTGTTAGTTGTACATTTTGTTCTTCTAGGAAAAATAATATTTATTTTTCCAAAACCATTGATCAAGTTTGCAGAACTTGATATTATATTTACTTTTTCTTTCAGCATTGTCAATTTGGAAAAATATTTTTTATTTGTAAGTATTGTGTGTGTAGTTGCACTGTCTGCTAGACAGATATTCTCTGCTCATTTTTTAATCACCCAACATATAAAAATGATCCATAATTCTTCATCAAAAAAAAAATAATTACAATAAGAAAAACAAAACTTAAAATATACAAAAGTTACTGAAAAAAAACATGAAGATAGATAAAAGAAAACAACAACATTAAGTCTTGATATTCTCAAAGTCAAAAGAAATATTTGAAGTTCCATCAACTGTGCCTATCTTCTCTTCGAGAGATTCAAAGAAGTCCGTCACATCCAAATTTGTCATATGAGATGGGTCAAATATGTCATTATTCTGGTATGAAAAAATTGCTTCCACATTTTTCTCTTTTTCCTTCTAGGAGGCTTGATAAAGGTCCTAAGTGTTTTGACGTACGATAGGTACGTGACCAATGCCTAGTCAGTCCGCATCGAAAGCATTTATTTTCAACACTCTTTGAACTCTTATCTTGTGGAGCTTTTCCTTTGTGATCATCATTTTGTGTGGTTCTTTTGAAATTTGAATTATTAGAACGAGCACTATGAAAATAATAATTATTTCTTCCTCTACCACAGTCACGACCTCGACCACGATTATTAACATTCACAACATTCACTTCAGGGAATGGTGTGTGTTTTAGTTGGTCGAGATTCGTGGTTCTTCATGAATAACCCGTTATTTTATTTGGTCACGAGAAGACATAAAATTAGTTCAGAATATTGTTTAAAACCTTTCTCTTGATATTGTTGTTGTAGGAGCATATTCGAGACATGAAATGTAGAAAATGTCTTCTTTAACATATCAGCATCAGTAATTTTCTCTCCGCATAACAACAATTCTGAACTAATTTTAAATAATGCGGAATTGTAATCACTTACCGATTTAAATTTTTATAGCCTTTAATGCATCCACTCATAACGAGCTTTACGAAGAATAACCATTTTTTTATGATCATACATTTCTTTCAAAATTTTCCACAAGATATGGGGATCTTTTATTGTAAGATACTCTATTTTTAATCTCTTGTGGAGATGATGACGAAGAAAAATCATAGCTTTTGCTTTGTCCTGACTGGATGTCGTATTTCCTTCTTTAATTTTTTTCTCCCAAGTTCATAGCATCTAGGTGATTTTCGACATTAAGCATCCATGACAAACAATTATTGTCATTAATGTCAAGGGCTGCGATTTCTAATTCTGTAAGGTTTGTCATGGCAACACCATCACAAAATATTGTATTTATATTAGAAATTTAATATGTACTAAATATGCAAAAATGACCTTTAATTTATTAATTATAATAGAGAGGAAAAAAATTGACCTATCTTTAGGACATATCTTCAGCGGTGGAAGCAACAGGAACTCGTGCTGATAACGTCTTGTGAAATTGAGGAGCACAACGGAGTACAACGGATATAGAGAAAATATATTATAATAAAATATACATATAATAATAAATAAACATTATATAATATAATAACAAAATAATTAAAATTATGAAATTTTAATAATATGAAAATTTAGTGAAAATTTGAAGTAGATTTTTCATCAATGTGTGTGATTTTAAGATCCACCAAATGTCACTATTTATAAGCAAAGTGGCAAATAGGATGTGTTCTTACATGGACACAAAACATGAATATCTACAAAGCACATGACAACTTGAAGATTGATACATGACTTTTAGGAGACTAAGCAATGGATATCTATTTACTTTTATAATATTTATAATAAGGAAAATATTCTTATTCAATCAAAGAAAAATTCTCACATCTAACCACTAGTATCTTTTTCTTCTTTTTTTTTTTTCCAAAGAAAAAATAACAGGTCAATCGACAAAATAATAATAATAATAATAATAATAATAATAATAATAATATAACTATTTTATGAATTTTAAAATTTTAAATTAATAAATTGAGCTTACCCAACTCATTAAAGAAAATGTGAGTTTGACCAAAATCGTTTGAATGAACTGTATTTTCTTTTTCTTTTTCCTGCAAAATGAGTTTCATTTGTTTCATCTTTTGTTTTTATGACAAACAAAAATTGATAATTAATTTGGACGTTGTTTTTTCGAATATTTGTTAAAATATGTGTCAGTTTCGTTAAATGTTATTATTATTTATTTGTTTATTTTTAAAATAAGAAAGATTAAATTTCTAACTTTCTAATTGATAGGACAATTTTTATATCAATTGAACGATGCTTATTTTCGCATAAATTTTCAATCTATGACGTAGTTATTAAATATAAACAAAATATATATTTTTCGTGAGATGATTTGACGAATGCAATTGTGTGTGAAACAACAATTCTATACTTTATGATTATGTTTGGCTTATTCAATGAAATTAAAAGCACTAAGAAAATTAAGAACCAAGTTGATAAGTCATGTTTGTTTGTTTGTTTTCTTCTTCTTCGTTAGTTGAACAAGGTATATTTTACTGTATTTTTCTCCTTTTTTTAATACAATGATTATGTAGGAGATCAAACCTTCATTTTCTATTGAATAAGTGTATGTCAATTATCATCAAACTAAACTGATTTAAATAATTGATAACTTGTAACCCGCGAGATTTTAACGTGTAAATAGCATAGTTTAAAATTTCAGTTGAAATCTTGAAATTTCGATCGAAGTTCGAGATTTTGACCACCTCAAAATTTCATATGGGGAATTTCAATTTCAATAAATAAAAAAAAAATTGAGTTGACCTGATCCAATCCAACCCGATTTACATAACTATTAATAAAAAAATATATATTTCTATTACAATTAATGAATTTGTGAATTCTTTATGTTTTTCTTGTAAGAATATTTGTTCTTTTTATAAAATTTGTAATAGATATTATAGATATTTGATATGTAAGAGCTTAGTTTTATGATATTTTAGTTATTAGATATGTGTCGTAATAAATAAATTTAAGTATTTAAAATTAAGAAAAAAAAATAATAATCCAACCCAAGCCAACCCAATCCAATCCAAATTTTGAGGGTTGGGTTGGAGACCATGTTTAGGTCATTTCGATTGCCAACTTGACCAACCATAATTTTTGGGTTAATCAAAAAATACCACACCCAAATCCTATCTAATCCAACCCAATCTAATTCATGTATATCTTTTATGTCTCACAAAATTTAAGGAAAATTTTCATTTATACAATAGTATTTAGATTTATTGTCTATCATATCAATATATTTTTAAAAATAGCATGGGTCTACTAGTTAAATTTCTAGTTTAACTTTGAACAAGCGCAATACTAAAAATTTTCTCTTAAATTGATACTCAGAACAAACCCTAAATACAACTAGAAAAAAAAAAGGTTAGAAAAATATTCTTATTCAATTAAAGAAAAAGCCTCACATCTAACCAAAATATCTTTTTCCTTTTTTTTTTCTTTAAAGAAAAAATAACAGGTCAATCGAGAATTATTTTAAGTGACAATTAGAAAATATTTACAAATAATAGCGAAATATAACAGTCTATCTGTGATAGACTCCGATAGACTATTATATATGTCTACATGATATAAATAGATACAGATAGTATTTTATCGCGATCTGCCACAGATAGAAATTGAAATTTTGTTATATTTATAATTTTTTCATTCATTTTTCTATATTTGAAATCATCCTAATAATAATAATTTTACTATTTTATGACTTTTAAAATTTAAAATTAATAAATTGAGCTTACTCAACTCATTAAAGAAAATGTGAATTTGACCAAAATCGTTTGAATGAACTGTATTTTTTCTTTTTCCTACAAAATGAGTTTCATTTGTTTCGCCTTTTGTTTTTATGACAAACAAAAATTGATAATTAATTTGGACGTTGTTTTTTCAAATATTTGTTAAATTATGTGTCAGTTTCGTTTAGTGTTATTATTATTATTTATTATTTTCTTCAGAAGAATAGAGATAGAATCTCTAACTTTGAAATGGATAGTACAATTTGATATTGAAATGGATAATACAATTTTTATATCAAATTGAGCTAGGTTTATTTTCACCTAATAATTATTAAATATAGAAAAAAAATATATATTTTTTGTGAGATGATTTGAAGAATGTAATCGTGTGTGAAACTGGCTTATTCAATGAAATTAAAAGCACTAAGAAAATTAAGAACCAAGTTGATTAGTCATGTTTAATTGTACAAGGTATATTTTACTGTATTTTTCTCTTCTTTTTTTAATACTATAACTATAGATAATGAGATCAAACTTCCCTTCACCGGTGGATGAGTGTATGTCAATTAAGACTCAACTAAACTGATTTAGATAATTATACTTAGTAGTGATAACTTGTAACCCGCGGATTTTAACGTGTAAGTAGCATAATTTAAAATTTTAGTCGAAATTTTGAAATTTCTATCAAATTTCGAGATTTCGACCACCTCGAAATTTTAGATGGGGGAATTGCAATTTTTTTCCCATTCTCAAAATTTTAATGAAAATTTCAGTTTTTTAAGGTCTATAGACTTGTCTTTTGATTACACGAATTGTATAGTTTTACACATCTATGTATAATTTCACCTCAAAATTGAATTGATGTAAGTTTTATTTTTTATCATCCAAAGGTTTCATTTTCAAGAAACCAAATTTGAGAAAAATAATAACATATATTTATTTTTAACTTCATTCAAATATTTTTTTACTTATTTTTCATATCATTTCACCTCAAAATTGGATTGATGTTTTATCTTTTTTTACTAAGGGGAAGTTCAAGAATAGTGTATTTTTTTTTTAAAGTAATAACAAAAATAGGGTATATAGAAAAGAAATTACCAAATTAAGATGGAGGGAAAAAAATATTGACAAAAATAGGATAGTAAAATCGTGTACCCGGTGCACGATTTTCATGTCAACTAACAAACTTGTGGACGGGGTCTACGAGTTCCATATTTTTATTATTTTTTTATTATTTTTTTATTTAAGTGAATACAAAGGGGAACAAATTTATTTGAATTTCACGATAAACAAATTTATGTGAAAAAAAATCTACTATAAAACAAATCTATGTGAAAAAATAGATTTAGCCTTCATTCGTGGCTAGAAATTTGATTCAATTTCTATTTTACCATAGGTTTTTAAAATTTTGAATTTTACAGTAAAAAATTCTCCAAATATACAAAAACAAAAACAAAAAAAAAATAAAATACAAAAGTTGGGGAAAATGTGAAAAAAAATAGATTTAACATTAATTCGTGGCTAGAAATTTGATTTACTTTTTATTTTACCATACACCTTTCAGAATTTGAATTTCACAATTCTTCGAAAATGCAAAAAAAAAAAAAAACGTAAAAGAAACTAAAAAATAAAAGAAAAATACTGAAGTTAGGGGAAAATTTGAAAAAAGAAAAAATTAGAATTAATTTAGAAATTTGTTTTAATTTTTATTTTAGTGTAGACCTTTAAAAATTTGAATTTCACAGTAAAAAATTTTCAAAAAATACAAAAAAAACACTAAAAAAATAAAAGAAAAAGACGGGAAAATGTGAAAAAAAATATAAGAAGATTTATGGCTAGCCTTAAATCGTGGACGGGATACACGATTTAGCCTTAAATCGTGGACGGGTACATGCTGACTCAAAAATTGTGGACCCGTCCACGATTTCACAACCCTATTTTTGTCAATAGTTTCAAACCAACCCTATTTTTACCAATAAATATTAAAAATAACATTATTTTAAAAAATATATATTTTTACCATCTAAAACTTTCATTTCTAAGAAACCAAAATTAATAAAAATAACTTATATTTATTTTTAATTTCATTCAAACCTTTTTCCATTGAATTTTTACATCATTTCACCTTAAAATCGAATTGATGTGCGTTTTGCTTCTTTTACCATTCAAAGTTTTCATACCAAGAAAAAGACTTAGAATAATAAAATAAAATTTATATTATTTTATAATTATTTTTCCATTCCTTTTTAAAATTTTTACTCTTGCATAACATTTACACTATATTTACACTATACCTCTAAATATTGTCTTACTTTATCAAAATGATGATTAAAAATGGTTAAATATAGTCTAATTAGGTTACAATCAAAGTTTCATTAACTAATTATAACACTTTTTATCAATTTCCATAAAGTTTCTCGAAATTTCCATCGATATCAATATTTCTATAAAATCGAGACCTCAATATTTCGAACCTTGATAAGTAGTAGTTTTATATTTATAATTTAACTTTAATAAAAATTTTACCTTTTTTGCTTTTTTAATGAAAACTCATGATTTAAAATTATAAAATTGTCGTGAATTTAAGGAGCATAATGGCTCACGGATATGGAGAAAATATAATATAATAATAATATATAATAAAATAAAAAATATAATATAATATATACACATATAAAATAAATAAATAAAATAATAAAGAATGGTTTTTCCACTTTCAACAATCTTTTTTTATTGATCACCAATATGTGTGTCTTTCAAAACCTACCAAATGTCACATTTATAAGCAGGTGGTTTACAAGTAGGAGGTGGATTACATGAATACTAATAGTGTGTAATCTTGATACATATGAACAACACATGGAGTAATGGATAAATGACACATGGCCAATAGATACTAATAATAGACATCTACATTACACCTAATTTAACATATTTATAATACTCCCCCTTAGATGTTCATCATATATATGGAATATGCTCATTTCTTGTATCCTCACAAATACCCATTTGTATCCCACCAGTTTTTCTCACAAATACTCATTTTTATCCTACAGGTTTGACACCTTCCGGTGTACGGATTATTGGTCAAAAAACCTGACCTTTTGAAAATGAGTTTAATTCTGCCTCGATTGCTTCTTTCCACTGAAGCCAATCTTCTCTATATCGACATTCTTCGATAGGTTTTGGTTCAAAATCAATATTATATGCAAAAACGTTATTAATAACTACATAAGTTCAGTTCTATCTTTTTTCTGTCATGACATAGTTTATTGAAATCTCATTATTATCTTTGTGTATTCCACCTTCCTCATTAGTTATGTCATGAATTTCTTCATGGATATTTATATTCTCGACCAAGTCTTCTTGACTATTCATTATTTTTCTTTTTCAATGATTTTTATCTTTGGAACTCACTTATCTATCACACTTCTGCCGTGTTCCATACTTATTAGTGTCAACTTGTTGTGTTGAAATATCAATTTTTAATGGAACATTTGTAGCTGGTATATGTGACTTAGTTACTTTCTTGGCATCAATAAATGCATCTGGTAACTGTTTTGCTATATTTTGCAAATGAATTATCTTCTAAACTTCAAGTTCACATTGATTTTTATGGGGTACTAAATGAGATAATAATAATGCATTCCATGTAATTTCTTTTTCCAACTTCTTAATTCCTCTCCTTAATGTTGGAAAATTTGTCTCATTAAAATGACAATAGGAAAATCATGCAATAAATACATTATCCGTCAGGGGTTCAAAATATTTGATAATTGATGCAGAATCATATCCAATATATATTCCTAACCTCCTTTAAGGACCCATCTTAGTATGTTGTGGTGCAGCAATTGAAACATATACTGCACATCCAGCAATTCTCAGATGGAAAATATTTTGCTCATGGCTATAAGCTAATTGTAACGGCGAGTATTTATGATAAGATACTGTCCTAATACGTACAAGTGACGTTGCATGCAAAATAGCATGTCCCATATAGATATAGAAAGTTTAGCTCTCATAAGCAATGATCTAGCAATTAACTGCAAACATTTTGTGAATGATTCTACTAAACCATTTTGTGTAAAAACATGAGTTATAGGATGTTCAAAACTTATCCCAATTTACACACAATAATTATCAAAAGCTTGAGATGTAAATTCACCAGCGTTATCAAGACGAATGATCTTAATTGTATAATCAGGAAATTGTGTTCTTAACTTAATTATTTGAGCAAATAATCTTACAAATGCAAGATTTCGACTTGATAATAAGCACATTTGTATCCATTTATTGGTTGTGTCTATTAATACCATAAAATATCTAAATGGTCCACTTGGTGGGTTAATAAGTCCACATATATCACCATAATTCATTCTAAAAATGCAGGTGATTCATTCCCCACTTTAACTGGTGATGGTCTAATGATTAATTTACCTTGAGAGCAACCATCACATGATAATTCATTAGATTGAAGAATCTTCTGACTCTTCAATGGATGTCCATTTGAATTCTCAATAATTCTTCTCATCATTATAGACCCTGGATAACCTAATATGTCATGTAAAATTGTAAATATATCTAGATTCATGAACTTCTAATTCATTGTTGCATACGTTTGCATATGTTTCAAATACTCCTATATGAGTATAATATAATCCAAAAGATAAAGCAGACAACTTTTCCAGTATACGTTTTTCATATGAGACAGTAGATATGATATAAAGATACTCCATATTATTCTTTCTATTAGGCTCAATATGATAACCATTGTAATATATATATTTAAGACTAAGTAGATTTCTCTTTGATTGACTAAAGAACAATGCATTGTCAATTGTAAGTTTTGTTCCTCTAGGAAAAATAATATTTACTTTTCCAAACCCTTCAATTAAATTTGCAGAACCTGATATTGTGATGACTTTTGCATCCAACATTGTCAGTTTGGAAAAATATTTTCTACTTGTAAGTATTGTATGTGTAGTTGCACGATCTGCTAGAAATAGATCTTCTTTACTCATTTTTTAGTCAACCAACATATTAAAATGATCTAGGTTTCTCCATTAAAAAAAATAATTACAATAAGAAAAACAAGAATTTGAATATATAAAGATTAACATCTACTAAGAGGGAAAAAAATGGAGATGAATAAAAAAAACAACATTAAGTATAGATATTTTCAAAATCAAAGGAAACACTTGATGTTCCATCAGTTCTGCCGATTTTCTCTTCATGAGATTCAAAGAAGTCTGGCACCAAATTATTCATATGGGATGGGTCAAATATGTCATTATCCTAGTATGCAAAATTCGCTTCCACATTTTTCTCTTTTTCCTTCAGGGATGTTTGATAGAGATCAACTAAGTGTTGGACGTATAATAGGTACGTGACCAATGCCCAGTCAGTCTGCATTGAAAGCATTTATTTTCAACACTTTTTAAACTCTTATCGTGTGGATCTTTTCCTTTTCGATCATCATTTTCTATGATTCTTCTGAAATCTGAATGATTAGAACGACCACTACGAAAATAATAATTATTTCTTCCTTTATCACATTCACGACCTCAACCACGATTATTATTAAAATTCACAGCATTTTCACTTCAGGGAATGGTGTCATCCCGGTTGGTTGAGATTCATGATTTCTCATTAATAACTCGCTATTTTGTTCAGCCACGAGAAGACATGAAATTACTTAAGAATATTTTCTAAAACTTTTCTCTTGATATTGTTGTTGCTAGTGCATATTCGAGACATGAAATATAGAAAACATCTTCTCTAACATATCAGCATCAGTAATTTTCTCTCCACATAACAACAGTTCCGAACTGATTTTAAATAATGTAGAGTTATAATCACTTACTGATTTGAAATCTTGTAGCCTCAAGTGTATCCATTCATAATGATCTTTAAGAAGAATAATTGTTTTCTTATGATCATACCTCTCTTTCAAATTTTTCAACAAGATATGAGGATCTTTTATTGTAAGATACTCCATTTTCAATCCCTCGTGGAGATGATGACAAAGAAAAATCATAGCTTTTGCTTTGTACTGACTTGATGTTGTATTTCTTTTTTAATAATCTCTTCAAGATTTATAGCATCCATGTAAACCCCTAAACTTGTTTTACTAGTTAATTATGTTTAATTCCTCTTAATTATGTGTTAAAGCCTTTGTAAGCATGTATTTATGATGTTTGTATTAGTTGAAGTAATATGAAAGCATAATGAATATGTATGTAAATGTTAAGAAGAAGGAAAATTTTCTAAGTGTTGAGGAAGAGTGCTCTCGAGTAGTTAAGGAGCAGCCAATACTTAGTAGAATTTGAGAAATGAAGACAAAGGAGAGTAGGAATGAAGTCAATCAGAAGGAAGGCAAAATTTTTCTAAGTGTTCAAGTTGATGCCATTGGGTACTTAGAGGGTAGGAAAATGTTTTAAGTATGGGATATTAAACTCTTAGGTGAGATTGAGCAAAATTAACACATAGAAGAAAAACAGGGAGTTCCATGCGATGAAGTCGTCCCAAGCTATACGGCCAAGTCATCCCAAGCTATGCGGCCGGGTACTCAATAAGGGAAAATATGGCAAGAGAGACTGCCATGGATTGGTGCGATGATGTTGTCGTTCAAATGATGCGATGAAGTATGTTATGAAAGTTGATGAAGGAAAGATTAACCGAGCAAGGCGATGGGATCATGACTGATGAGCAATGACTGGGGAAGGGCTTAAATGGTCACAAGCCCTATGCGATGAAGATAAGTAGAAGAGTTCATCTTAATCACTTAATAAGTGGGACATGTGGCAGTGTTAGAAACACTAACTAAGGATTAATGGGCCAGGTGGCATTTAATTAAGACAAGTTTACATACAAGCCTAAATATAAATAGGTCTTATAAGGAAGTAATCTGTTTAGCTAAATTTTCACACGTCTAAAGGGAGGTAGTGCTGCCACTTGAAGTTCGGTTGTATTGAAGTGTTGGATCAACACCATCTCGTAGCGGAAGAAATCAGGATCCATAAGCACTCTAGTTCATTAATTTTGGTTGAAAAGAAACATGCTAAAAACAGAGTATAAAGGGTTTCATGAACATACCTTGGCCGAACCAACGAAATCTCCATTTCCAGCTGCAAAATCCTCCAAATCCTTGTGTAGACCACCACAAGATCTTTCCTATTATCCTCTTGATGCTCTAGATTGAGTTGTGGGACTCAAAATAAGCTGGAATCAAATGGAATATGGAGAAACTCACTAAACATAACCCATTGAAGAACACCTTCTTCATCCGAATTTTTCAGCAAAAAATTCAGTCGGTTCTCACGCCTTTCTTCACTCCAATCTCTTCAATATATTGCAGACTATCATGCAAAGAGATGTGTTACATGGGATGCAGCTCATGCTTGAAGTAAAACAAAGGAGGAGGTGGTGGGTTCTTAGTCAGTTACTTTGAAGATGACTTGAAAAAACCCATTGTTTTCAAGTTTTGTGATTTTCAATTTTCAAAATCAATTTTGATTTTAAAACCATATTTTATTTCTAAAATCAAAATTTATTAATTTTACAAATTAATTTCAAAAATTAATTCTCTCTAATAAAATTAATAAATAATATTAATAATAATTCTAATTAATTTAATATCAGGTGGTGGGTTCTTAGTCAGTTACTTTGAAGATGACTTGAAAAAACCCATTGTTTTCAAGTTTTGTGATTTTCAATTTTCAAAATCAATTTTGATTTTAAAACCATATTTTATTTCTAAAATCAAAATTTATTAATTTTACAAATTAATTTCAAAAATTAATTCTCTCTAATAAAATTAATAAATAATATTAATAATAATTCTAATTAATTTAATATCTAATATTAAATTAATTTTTACACAAATTCATCTTCATATATTTAAATATATTTTCTCCAATTCCGTTTGTTCTAATTTGAACGTTTCAAATTAACTTATCACACTACTCTAGAGCTAATCCATTTCCGAGCTAGTAGGGGGACCTCATGGACCTACATATCATGGGCTCTAACGATCCGAGATTAATCAGTTAAACTCATTAGACCGATCTAACCCTCATTCGTTAACTAATGGGTCACTCCACTAAAGTCCATAGTTGAACTCCCCTCACTGTAGATATATCAGGTCCACTTGATATAACCATGATTAGTACGTTGACCCTTCATAGGTTGTTCGCAATAACGGCTGGGTTAAATCTCTATTTTACCCCCGAAATTACCTCTTGTTCCTTAAGTCCCCACCGATCCCCTAATGAACAATTGTTTTGTGATCCAATCACAAAACCGAGTCCCTCTCATTCCAAATGAGAGGGCGGTATCCCTTGTTCAAGTCCCAGAATCAGCACTTAAGGGAATAACCTCTCTACTATCCTTAAAGCGGGTAGGAGTGAATTTCCTCTTGCACTCTATGTCCCCAGCTATCTATCCTGTCTTACACCTGAAATGGCAGTCATATTGGGCTGGCGCTGTTGAGCCAACCCTCACCTATGCAAATCTAAGAAGAATCTAAGTTAAACTGGAGTTCATAGTTACTCAGGATTAAGGTCAAGTTACCTAGGTCATCATTTTGAAATAGTCAATCTTAAACAATAAACAGCGTTATAAAGTAAGAGTGACTCATTTTGTGGTCTGATCTTGTACAAACTCTTTTGCACAAGGACACCCCCACTCCTCATGTCCAACATAAACGAATTAGGATCACTTCATTTGTAGCACTTTACAACTCTTTGTAACAACTACAGAGCGGATAGTGTTACCAGAATAAGGTACCCAACCTTATCCATGTACTATAGATCATTTTGACTATTTACTCGAACCTGATCCATATTTATGTCTCCACATAAAGTTCAAGTACTCATCCAATAGTCAAGGGACTTTTAGGTTTATTGGATTTTTATTCAAGCAATAGATTTATTCAATAATGCCTTTATTGATTTTCAGAATAAGCTCCATTGTTTACATACCACGAGTTTTCAGACATAAAACCCAACATGAAGAACTCTCGAGCAAGCTTGAGAGGTTAGAGGATTTTCAGCCTAATTAGAGGGATTTGATGCTCAAATTCTAAGGTAAGGAAGATAAAATGTTTATGAGCAAGTTCCTAGAAGGAACTTTAATTAAGTAATGGCTGGATTTTAAGTTATTTAATCTAGAAGTGAATCTAGAAGTGATATTGTGAAGGACTAAGAAGGTAACTACATCCGAAGGATAAGTAAGCAGCTGACTGGACAAGGTACGCGATGACACGCATAAATGAGGTGTAAGCACAAAGTGGAGCATGAAGTTGCACGGAGGAGAGTATTAACAGCCGAGGCATGCTAAGCGTGACGGACGGTAAATGTTCAACGCATAAGCATGGAAGGGTGTTTTAACGCTTTACGGAGCACCCATGAGCAAGGGTTGCTATCTTTCTGTCAAGAATAAGGCAAATTGGCTAAATGTAAGGGATGCAATGAGATTGATCAAGATGCGATTAACTAAAATCAGGCGATTAATGAATTATAAGGGAAATAATTAAGTATGATGTTATGTTGAATGTTTAAGATAAGCTCAAAGAGAAGCTAATGGTGTTAACCAAGGAATATTATTCTTGTTATAATGCAAACGTAAATAGAAAAGGCATACAAACCCTCAGAGAAGAAACCTAAGACAATGAGTGATTAGTTTTATAAATGTTTTCTAGCCAGTTTATCAAATGGTTTTCAACGCATAGTCATTTTAATATATTATTTTTATATGATTTCCTCAACGCATGCCTAGTACAAAGGAAGTTGTGTTGACCACATGGTCCATAAAATTTTCAAAAGCTCAAATTTTATATGTGAAATTGCATGCAGTTTCAATAAATTTTATGCTCATATTTTAGAATGCAATGAATCTCTACATGGAACTTTACAAGCATGTCCAAATATTATATAATGCTATACAATGACATGTAGATCATGATGTGTAGATAAAGTACCATAAATATATGATTTACTGAACATGATTTCTGAAATGTTGAAATGTTTTATCCTTGTACAAACCTTACTCCGAGATGTATGGTACCAATGGTATCGTAAGGTACCCGACTATATTAAGGATCCCTGATGTCAAATGTATGATAAGGTAGACAAGATCCCATTCTAGTATCTATGTGCACGTAAGATTTACATTATCGATGTTGATGAAATTGAGCAAAAGGATTCTCTCTTAACTAAGGCAATGAGGTGATTGAGAAAAAGTGCTCTCCCTCGCATTCAGGCATAGAAGTATGGGTATTTTACTATGAAACTATAATGGAATATGTTTTCAAGGTTTTCATGTTATTTCTGTATAATCAATTTATGTTTTCTAACCTTGAACCATGAGAATGTAAATGTTTGTGAAAGCTTGTTTATTTAAAATATAGTCATTCACTAGACATTTTAAGCTCACTTTTTTAAATGTTTTTCTCCCCAGGTAGCGGTTGACACCCTAGAGCCTAACCATTCTGCCAATCAGTCACTATACAAGGATATCAAAGATCTCAAAGGCTAAGTGGTCCATCAAGTTTTGCTTAGTCTTTAAGTTTGCCATGTACATATAAGGGGAATCATGGTAGAACTTCAAGTCTAATGATGTAAATGTTAGCACCTGTTCTTACTAAGACTGTTATGTAAATAAATGTTGATATTCTGATCAATAGTATCTATATGGTTAAGTTGTTGTTGAGTTGGAAGTGAGTTTGTTATAAGTTATAAACTGTTTATCATATTAGCAAGTGTTAAGGTTACATGTATATGTTGAGCAATAGTTGTCATACGAGGGTTGGTAACCGTTGTCTTCACACCTCTTCTTGGGTTAGGAGGATAATTTGGAAAGGGGTAGTGAATTTCGACATCAAGTACCCATGACAAATAATTACTCTCGTTAATATCAAGGGCGACAAATTCTAGGTAGCACTATCATACAAAATTGTATTTATATGAGAAATTTAATAGATATTAAATATGCAAAATAACGTTAAATTTATTAATTATAACGAAGAGGGAAAACCCGACATGCCTTAGGACCCACCTTTAGTGAAGAAACCGATAGGAGCTCGTGCTGATAACGTGTTGTGAATTTGAGGAGCACAACGGCGCACAACGAGAACACGAATATGAATAAAATATAATATAAATATATAAATAACGAAAAATAAATAAAATAACAAAGAATGGGTTTCTTCAATCTTTTTGGATTGATCACCAATATATATGTCTTTCAAGTAGAAGGTAGATTACATGGATATTAATAATATATAATCTTGAGACACGTGAACAACACATGAAGTAATGAATAAGTGATGCGATGGTATAAGCACTATGCCAATTGAGCTACGGTCATATTGGTATAATAATGGATATCTATATTATACCTAATTTAATATATTTAAAAAACAATTATAAAATAATATTAATCGGGATAAATGAAGCATTTTTCTGATAGTTGCGTAATCCATGAGATAAGTGAGACGGCTGCTTTGAATGATTTTGAGAACGAAATCCATTAAAATATATATCTGTTTTTTTTATATAGCATTATCTCTTTGTTTCGTTTCTTTAATGCTCATTAATTAATAATCCTCCAATAATTCAAGACCACATAAAATAATTTCTTTATATAACGAAAAAAAAGTAAACAAAGGGCTAGCTCAGTAGCTTATTTGTAAAAAACAAAAAATTTCAAAATAAAAAGATGGATAATAACCTACCTTTCTCGATATCATTCAGATCTATTCTTCTCAATTTTTTATAATGTTTTGTATCGAGTCGAATTCTTAACCAAATTTTATTAAAAAATAAATTTTTAAAAAGTATAATTTTTTTAGTTTTCAAATCTTGGCATAATTTTTTAAAACATTGATAAAAAATAGATAACAAAATTTTTAAAAAAAAATTAGAGATGAAACAAATAATTATCGATTTAATTTTTAAAAACTATCAGTCATGTATGTATTAATTTTGCATCATTTCATAAAATTGGTAAACTATAGAATTTGATATTTTAAAACTTAGACTTTAAAATAAAATAATTTTATTCCATTTATATAAACAAAATGATGATAGTGGCATATGTGTATTATATAATTTGACTAATTGAATGGTAGATAGATAATAGATAAATCATGGTTATCCTCACCTTATAATCCAACTACTTAGTTTACATTTCTAACCATCACCCTTTTAAAAAGAAATCCAATCATGAATTCTAACCCTCTCCCATTCATAATACTTTTGTTTTTGTCTTCTTAATTTGTTGCGTATAAATTTTTGCCTTTCCCTACTTTATTTTCTTTTTCTGAAATTTTAGGCATATATTTCAAACCATTTATCAATTCATTTAATCATAAGTTTGGCCCTACATCTTAGAACTTGTTTATTTGGTCTCTTTAACGTTTAGATTTTTGTCTATTTAGCCTAAATACTTTAAGAGTCCTTTGTCTTTGTTATTTTTACATTTATGCTACATAACTTAGGAACTTATCTAATAAGTTGCACTACAAGAAATGAATAGTTTTTCGATGTCTAAAATCGTCGAAAAATAACTCAAAATCCATCGAAAGATCATCTCCTAATGTCGTTAGCATCATTGGAAGAGCAGGGAATAACCATTGGAAGTTAATCTCCCAACACATGCAACCTTAGTGTATGGAGTTTGTGAAAACTCCTAGCGCTTAATATATGCCATCAAGAGGTCCCAACGGGTATTTGATTCATAAATGAATTTGGGGGGTGAATGTTTGATTCATCAAAAAATTGTGGAGAGGGAATGTTTCTCCTGACGATATATTGTATCGCCGGGTGTTTGATTCATAAATGAATTTTTTTTTGGCATTTCTATTATTGTTTTTTATTTTTTTATTTTTAGATTTTGATCTCAATAAACTAAAATTTATAATATAATAATTAAGAAAAACAAAAGTTTTCACATAAATTCAAAGCATACAATGTTTATATATATGAATAAATCCACATAAATTCTTCGTACATAGAAGAGAGAGAAGTATGCTACATAATAATGTTTACATATATGATATAGTGGTCCACAAAGAAATAGGAGAAAGTTTGATTGACATGTGTTGTGAGCTTGTGACTCCAAAAAGCACCTCCAAACCATCAAATTTACCTACAATTCAATTAAGTTGAGACATAAGTCCATTATTATATTAAGATTAAATGTACGAAAAACTCTCAACCCACTCAACACGACATTCAAACTTCTGAACATAACAATTACCAAAAAACCTTAACAAAATAATAATAAACTCACCCACCTGCGACCCCCAATCAAATCTTGATGAATAAATAATGCTTATGAATGCTTATAAAAAAAAATCTCAAGAACATGTAAATTTTTACAAGGATCATGCCAAAGCAGACTGAACATAGTACCCTTTTGAAGATTTTCTCATCTTGGTAATAAATATTTAGATCTTGAACATACCTAATACCTTAATGTAATACAATCATGCTCCTCCAAAATAAAATCATCTAGGTGCCTCTGAAAAGAAGATTGTTGTTTTCAATAATTCGATGAAAGAAACAATTGGATAAAAAAACAATTACAATTTCGTTTTCAATCCTTGAATCCTATGTACATAAACTTTCTATCAGTAAAATTCACGTTTAAAAAACTAGCTAGCTGATAGTGACTCCATACAAAAATGACCGGATTGATTCTCTAGATCTTATTGAATCGTTTAAAATGAGTTCGGTTCTTGTAGTGGTTGAACTTTGATTTTGAATCTTTATTGATATTGAAGTTGTGTCATTGTTCGTGTTAAAGCGTGCTTCATGAGAATTGGTTAGTCTTAAAGGGAGCCTAAGACATCATCTCTTGAGAAGAGAGTCTCTAGCTTAGGGGAGCCTAAGTTCATAACATGAAGAGATATACACAAGAAAGTAGAAAATTACTAGAAAAGAAGTCTCACATTTAGGGGGACCTAAGTGATCATTCACTAATATTCTTATACTTAGGGGGAGCCTAAGTACATTGAAATTGAGGGGATCTCACACTTAGGGGAATCCTAAGTTTTATTAAGAGAGAGTCTCATACTTAGGGAGAGCCTAAGTGATCTTTCTCTAAATTGGGTTATTCGAATGTCACTGTAATTACCGTTTATTTATAAATAAGTACATCATTGTAATTACTTGACTTTATATTAGTGTATATATCTTTCCACGGATATACTACCCTCCAGACGTAGGTAGTATTGTACCGAACTGAGTTATCAAACTCTATGTTCTATTCTGGTTTTAGTTTTCTGCATTTATTTATGATTTCTCTATAAATATTGTAACACCTTGTGTGAAAAATTGGTTTATGCATTAGATAACCTAAATTTTCAATAAATTCTTTAAAATTTGGAGTGTTGTTAAAAAAAAAATTGCGATAAATTTACCAAAGACTTGTAGAAAATAAGTACAATTTTAAAAATAATTAATAAAAAATACAATGATTACCAAAAAAATATCATTTCTTTTTCTTCATTCATTGAATGATGGAGAAGGACATATATTATATTGAATGACTTTTCTTTTAAATAGAAAAAGAAAAAGAAAAAGAAAAAAAGACTTTTCTTGAATTTGTTAATAATGTGTACAATTATCTATTTGGGTGGTGGGTCATTAGTATCCTTTACTTTGGTGACAAATCTTCCTTTGGGCTTTCATTTTTCAGCATACTTTCAATAGACCAAACCAAAAGAAGAAAAAAAAAAAAAAAAAAAAAAAAAAAAAAAAAAAAAAAAAAAAAAAGGAAAAGAAAAGTCAATTTGGACATCAACTTCATAGCAAGTTAACCTTATTCATAAGTAAGGTAACGGAAATGTTATACTCTCTTGATAGTCATGTGATTTTATTTTTATTTTTTTTTTATTATTCTCCGACTTAAATAGATAATCAAGCAAACAAATCAACTAATTAGAAAAAAAAAATAAAAAAATTGAATAAAATCCAACTTTAATGAACAAACTAGAATAAAAATTTCAAAAATCTTGATTTTTTTAGTCAAACACAAATCCTACACACCTTAGTAGAAAAAGATATACTTAATAATTTAAACTTTAACGCTTACAATTATTGAACTCAACAGATAAGGAAGTGCTATATTTGGAATGTTTGAATTTTTCACACGACCATGCAATATTAAAAAATAAAGAAAATAAAAGAAATTAAGACTATGTTTGATGCATTAGCTGCATCAAAAAGTTATTTAAAAAAAGTCAAGTGTTTGGTAAAACAAAATCACTTTTAAAAATATGTTAATTTCACGTTGACTTTAAAAACAATATCTTTCTAACTTTTAGATTATCCTAAAATTAGATAGAATCTTTAATGAATATTTAATTTTTCATTTTATACTTTAAAAAGAAGATTTATTTTATATATTTATCTATTTTTATCTAATCAAATTTATTTTTTATTTTTCATGAGTTAAATACATCGTTTTTTGGGAAAAAAAATATATTGTATTCATTCTTTTTTAAATAAAGTTATTTTCCTTAATATTTAGAAATTAATCTATAACAAACAAAATTATCATACTAAACAATTATTTAAAATTTTAAATTACAAAAATAAATTAAAAGAAAGTTGATTATAGGTCTATTTTATTTATTATATCTAAAATAAAATGTTTTTGTATTCATTTACTAAATATTCTAACTTACTTTTTCAAGTTTAAGCTGAAATTTACCAAACACTATTTTACTTTTTTCACCGTTGATCTTTCCAAAAGCACAGCTACCAGCAATTATTTTAAAAGTTACAATAGTCCCAAACGAAACCTAAAGGATAGGTTAGGGTTGAGTGGACAATCTAAAAACATAATTGTTGTAAAAGTGTTTAATGCTATATTTATAAATAATAAACTTGATGGTAGTTATTCACTAAATATTATAGTTAATATAAATTATAATTAATCTATTTATGAACATGTTTAATGTTAATTTTTTTAATATATTTTTTGTTCTATAAATTATATAACTTATAATACATTACATAATTTATATTTTAATTTTTTTATAAAATGAATTCAATTTATAACATGAAATAGTATCTTTCTACAAGTTTTTTTTCTATGATTGTGCGTTTTAAATTTTAAAATTAAAAATCTTGATAAACCAAAAACATAAAGATGTTATTTTGAATTATAGAATCCATAAATAATTTTCAAAAATAGAATAAAAATATCTATCAGACAATTGTTAAACTCAATCAATTTAAAAATATGAAACAAAACTTGATTGCTCAGAATTAACCCATTTTGTCTTAAAAAAATGTAGTCTATACCATTGTTTTCTTAAGAAATCATAAACCATACTCTTATATAGTGTGTTTTCTTACCTGAAACATTATTATTATTTAACCAATTTCAAATAAAATTAATTTTAAATGGTATTAAAAAATCTTTGAATGACTAAATTAAAAAGTTGTTGAAAGTGTAAACACTAAATTTAAGATTTATTAAAATTACAATACTAAAATTAGACAATATATTTGCTGGAATGACTTGTTATAAAATTAGCCAAAGATTTTTAAATGTATTTTCATGTTTAATTTAAATTTGAAAACATTTTTCTATATTTAATTTAGATATGAAACGTTTTCCTATTTAATTTAGATATGAAAAGTGCGGAGAGTCGAGGTGGTGCATGGGTGTCGTGGGATGAGGTGTGCTTGCCAAAGGGTAAGAGGGGATTGAGTGTGAAACATGTGGCTTCATGGAATCAAACTGCTATTATGAAGTTGTTCTAGCTCTTTTTAATTAAATCGGGCTCATTATGGGTAGCGTGAGTGGAGGCGTATGTTTTGCGTGGGCGGTCTTTGTGGGTTGATCAGTGTGAGGTTGGGAGGTCATGGTGCTTGAGGGTTATTTCATGTTGTAGGGATAGATTCAAGCATTTGGTTTGTTTGATGGTGGGCGATGGAAGGTCTTGTTTTGTTTGGTGGGATCCTTAGTTGTCGGAGGGTGCGATTATGGATTCATATGAGTCTACAATGGTCTATGATGCAGAGAGTAATATGGAGATACGGTTGTCAGAGTTTATGGATGGTGAGGGTGGTTGGAGGTGGCTTACAGAGTCATGTGAGTTGCTTGAGATCTGGGGTCTTATTCAGACAGTGGGGCCTAGGGTGAGGGGGGAGGATTATTGGGTTTGGGTGTCGGGTGCTAGTGGTTGGTTTTCTATCACTAGTGCGTGGGAGAGTTTGCACTCTCGTTGTCCTAGGGTATCTTGGTCAGGTCTTTTGTGGTCTAGGAGTGGTATTCCGCGTCACTTATTTTGTGTGTGGTTAGCTGTAAGGGATAGGTTGGGTATGTGGGATTGGTTGAGGAGTTGGGGTGTGTTGTCAAAGAAGGGTGTCTTCTGTATAGGGGAGGTGGAGTCACAGGATCTTCTATTTTTTGAGTGTGGGTTTGAGAGATAGATGTGGTCAGGTGTGTTGCGTCAATTGGATTCAACTCATGGGGTGGCAAGTTGGGTTTTCGAGTTGAGTTGGTTGTGTCGAGTGGGGTTGAGTAAGGGGGTGCGTAGTAAGTTATTTCGTGTCTTCTGGTATGCTTCGATCTACTACATTTGGCAGGAGCGTAATCGCTGACTCCATGGGGGTAGACCGAGGACGGTGTCTGCTCTGTTTCACTTTATGGTCTCTACGGTTCGTGCTCGTGTTGCTTCCTGGTGGTTTGATCTTCTTTTTCTTATCTAGTGCGTTTACAGATGTTTTACTCTTTTTGTACTTGTCGATGTTCTTTGTTTGGTTGTTGGCCCCAGGTGGTGGAGTTTTATTTCCTTTTCTCTGTTTTTCTCCTAGGTGGATGGTGTTATTTATGTTTGTTTTGGCTTTGTTTTGGTCAAGTCCTGTCTTTGTCTGTGCTTTGTTATTTTGATGCCTTGATCCAATTAATTAATTTTATTTAATTAAGATCTGAAACATTTTTTATATTTAATTTAGAAAAACGTTTTTGTTGGATTCTTATAAAAAGAAAAAATGGTTGTTTTAGTCCTCAAGGGTGAGATTTGAATTTGGCATGATATTTCTCTTTATTAAAAATGACTTA